>NC_142839.1:9393939-9696969 GCF_061612785.1 Hesperophylax consimilis | reverse complement strand
AGTGGGCGGGCTTAAACCTCAATCCCTAGGTGGTTTCACCGTAATACACATGTTATTCCGGCTTTGGGAAGCGAATCACTTACACAACAATACGCCGAGCCAATGTGATTATCCAGGACAGAACGTGGACTACTGTATAAATACAAATCTATCTTATTCCGGTTCTTGTTTCATATCATGTTCTTCGTATCTCCTTAATATAATTATAATACTGCTACATTAATGTGAACGTCAGGTACTTACAAAATGAGTCCTTTTCGGAGACTAACTTGACATTAGAAATCTAGCTTTCTTAATTTTTTTATTTATTAATAATTATAAACTCCCCGATGGTCATTTACATGAAATATACGAGTATTTTAGTTGACAAAAACATGAAAATGAACATAATACATGGTCCATATATAGTTGCATTTAAATGTACTTAATATAAGAAACGAGAAAAAAAGTAAAAAAAAATCGAAACCAGTTTCAAAAGTGTAGATGGCATAAAAATAATAGTACCGGTTCATGATACATATTTCACAAGTAAATTCAAGTAATTTACAATAAGAAGAAAATATAAAATAAATGTAATCGCTTCTGAGCAATGCTCCTAAATAATAATATTATCTACATAAAACATCAATCAGGTATGTCTTAAATACTTGTAAACTTATATTTTATTATGTATTTGGTTTGAATTTATTTCCATGTGTATGATGGCGAGAAATATGTGCGTTTGTGTGCGATAGTTCGACCCGGAATTATTGTTGTAGAATAATACATTTTGCCTGGTTGCTCGATTTGGTAGTAAATAGTTTTCAGGAGTTCACAACAGTCTAGTTTGGAATGAAATTTTTAAACAACAGAAGTAATTTATTTTTCTTCTATTTTCTAGGAAATGTATTTTCAGCGTATTTAGTAAGAATGTATGATTTATATGTTAAACAGGTATGTGTAGTTTAGAAGTCAGTAAATCGTAAAAATTTCTGCTGTACACGTTCAATATTTCTTACATGAATTTTATAGTTTAGAGACCACACTATTGAATTATTTTCTAACAAGCTAGAGACAAATATACAATGTTTTATAACTTCCAATGAATCGAAGTCTTTGATAGTTCTGATTATAAATCGCAGTGTTTTCATTCCTTTACGAATTATTTATTGTATGTGATTTACAAAATTTCATTGGGTGTTTCCAAGATCCCTAATTTCGTTGACTTTTTCCAAGATTTTGTTGTCTATAGTGTAGGTAAATGATAACAGGGTAATCATTCGACAAAATGTTAGTGTCTTACATTTTCCGTTAATTAGCGATAGAAAAATTTTGTAATTTGTCAATTTACGACTGTTAGATAAGAAAGTCGCTAATATTGAACATTTCTTTGTATAATTTGATGTCATCGGCAAAAAGTAGAAATTCTACTTTCGAAACAACTTATGATGTCTTTTATGCATATAAGGAATAGAATGGGGAGAAGATGGCTTCCTTGCGGTAGATCACTAGATGCATAAAACAACACCTTTTTGGATAACGGTTTTATTATAAAATAAAACAATTATTATTTATTACCATTATTATAAAACGTTTATGAATTTCATTATTAAACAAGACGTAGACTCATAAATTGGTTTGCCGCTGATTCCTTCGTTCTTACCTCTTCCCCTTTTCATAAACATTAAAAATATTTATTTTTTCGTAGGAAGCTATTAGGTTTGGCATTATATTTTTGAAAAAAAAAAAAAAAAATTGTATCTAAACTTCTTTATTATTTTACATATCGAAAGGTTTCGCTTAAACCACAGGATATAATAATAACTAAATACTAAGACAGAGTTGTCGAGTATTTATATGTAATAGACAGAGGGAATTAAATACAAAGTGTCGATTTTATTTAAAAAATATATATTTCTATAATAATAAATAAAGGTGACAAAGGCGCTCTTAGCGGTAGGACAACACTTCAAATTAATAAGGTTTCATAACTAAACAGAACAGTGATAAATCGGAACACTTTTGAAAAGTAGAAGAGTGATGGAAAGAAAACTAGCATTTAAAGTTTACTTAATCTAACCTAGTTAACACAGTTTTTTTCCTTCACTTTTCATAACTTTTAAAAGTGTTCTGATTTGTGTCTGTTCTGCTTTGTCGGGTTACTTTCAAATGTATACCTGCCATAATTCGAAAAAATGGTTGGATTTAATTAATGAAATGCGAGGACTTTATAATGTATATTTATTATTGGTTATGATATCTGTTAATGTAAATTTAAAATAAAATAATTTAAAGAGTCGTGATAGAACTACAAGTAGTTTTTCCCGGCGTGTATAGTGGCGTTATTAGTATTAATTAAGCGATTAACATATATTATAAAAAAATAAGATATTGTTGGCTTGCCCGTCTACCAACCACCACCCACCGCCCGCCGCCCACCGTAGGGGTACGCATTCGATAAATCGCGGAATACCTAACGCGCACAACTTTCAATTCATTTTAGTCGGATGACATCCCTGGTATTTATACTGCGGCAATTAATTTAATCGTGACAATAACCGGGATTTACGACGTCATGAAATTAACTGGAGCTCGTTGCACAAAACAGCCATTTGGTTAGTTTCCTCCCTTCCCGCCTGCTGCCTGTGCTACTCACGGCTGCGGGCTTATTGGGCTAGGCGAGAATTGAAACGACTGGCGGGATGATCAACATGGTCATCATCTGATATCAAATTCTGATCCTTCATTGACTACGATCATCATTGAATCCAAGAACTGGAAGTTCTGAACTCCACAACACCTGCCAAAGTTCTATCAGTTTCCCTGTTTGTGTCAGGCCGAGAACAGGGCAGGCGGGTAACTAAAGGCCCCGCATTCCTGATTCCTAATCCCTTGAATACTAAAGTTATTAAACTCCTAAAAACTAGCTGAAAACATAATTATATGAAATTCCCTTGACAGCAAAATACCGCTGAGTTTATTCTGAAAAATATAAAAACACATCAGGTTCTATTATTTTACATCTTTTTTATTTTTATTTAAATTTGACCTGTTTTTGTTTTTAGTTTTAAGACCAAGAACATAAAAACAAAATACTTCACAATTCAATATAATAAAATAGATAGCTTCTGAAATACCATACCATTACTGGAAATACCATCAAAGAAATAAGTCGATTTAAAATCCTTTGGGTTCTAAAATATATCAGTGTGTGTAAATGTACATGTCATACAGGTGTCAGTCGTAAAATAAATAAGTCAAAGCAGTGCTTGGCAGTTTGCTAAACTAGATTTTTGTTCGGCTTGCCGAAATAAATTCCATTAAGACCTGTTTATATTTACTGATGGATGCGAAAATGTCAATAGAATCCTTATAATCATTATTACTCTAACACTGTATACGACGATTGGGAGTATACAATTGTGATTCCGTGGTGGTGTTGTCGCAATAATACGCTATTGTCTTGGTGTTGGTTTGCCAGGTATGTGGAAATAAATCAAGTATAAAAGTGCAAAGCTCTCAATTATTGAATGTATGATTTTATATAAATAAGTTAAGTAATTAATTATTCTACTTTCTGATAATTTTAGTAAATTGATTTGACCTAGTAGATAATCATAACTGACACATTCCCCTATAATATCTTAAGTTAATAAATCTATTTTGAAATTTCTCTATCATGAGTGAATGAATGTTATAGATATGAAAATGATCACAGTGTTTCTTTTAATGATACCTAATACATCTTTCAAGAAGTTTTGATTCATAACATAATTTCGCTTACGCCTATTATTTAAAATATAAGCGCGCTTCCCCTAAAATTTGTAGTTACATACATCTCTTTCAAACCATCTTCTTCTTCTTTTTGGACGCTTACTACGGAGCCTTAAGTGCTCTGAAAGGTCCCTCCGCAGAGATCTCCGTTGTAACCTCTGTTTCTATTTAGTGGTATACCTTTTAACTTCACATCCTGTGCGTTGTGTGTATGACTATCGCCTATGCTCCACTACTGTATCAACACATTGCTGACCGTTGAACAGTGAACAGCCATAAAGTAAAGCTTTCCGTTAAGCTCAGCAAACAATCACCGAATTCAATTGAACTGTGTTGTTTATGGGTTTATGTGTCCTGCAATTGTGTCGTAATTAGTTTACTTTAATTTAATGCGCCCATTTTCATCTGGGTTTCGTGCACCAAGCTTTATTTTTCATATATATAATTTATTGTAGTTGAAACGGGTATATGTTAATATGCTTATAAGCTTTTTTACGAAAAAAATGCTTTAATAGTAGGCGTAAAACAATAATGTACCCACGCCTTGTTATAGCTGCCATAAATTCAATGCGCTTTAGGAAAATTGGCCGAATTTTTCACCCGCTCTTACCGAAAAAAGGTTTCGCAATTTGAAAATATTTAAAACCATCTCATTCTATACACAGTGTGTAATGAAAATTCCGTCGGCCGACCTGTCCCCTGCCCCGCCCCGGGTGCTCCCCGGCCGGTCCGGCGGGGAGGGTGGCCCATGGATTAATTCACTCCTAAGTACGCATCTGTATCTTTCCTCTTTAGAAATTGCGTTTTTTGCCCCCTGACTTCTTAATTTATTTTATTTTATGGATGTCTGAACTGCTGAACAATTTGTTTTTGGGCTGTTAATAAATTTCCGGTCTGACATTTCTAACAAACATTATTGTTGTTGTTGATGTTGAAGGTAGGCGGATTAAAGCGGATTATTTTCCGGTAAATAAGTTTTGATAATAATTAAATTTTCTTTCTATTGGATAAAGTCGACGCGAGGAAGGCACGACGGGGGCAAGGGTGGTTTGCGGCTAGTGCGGGCGGTTAGCTGGGAGGATGGGAGGATCGGTATAACTTATGTATATTATGAATTCCTTCTTGGAGAGCTCATTGTTGTATGTATATCGTATGGTATCATTTCTACGCAGAATTGTTTCTTTTACTACGTTACACAACTTGTTTATACACGCTAGACCGGCTGGACGCTAGTCCATATCGAGCTGCTTTCATTTGTTTTTGAAAAACATTAAAAACATTTATATTAAATAAATTAGTGAAACTAAGGCCCAGCTGTTTTGCAGAAATTCTCAAGTGGCAAATTCATCAAATGGCCATTGAGCGCTATATTTTTTTTACAATTAAAATGTCCCCGTTAAAGTTGATTCTAGGTGCGTTTCAACATTCTATCAAATTGTAATATGCTGACAAGCTTAAGAACTAGATAGTTATCCTCTTCTGCTGATCACAATTTGTTCCAAATCTGAAATTACCACCATTCCAAATGTAATTAATTTTCCAATACAATTATATTTGATGAAACAATAACATAGTACCAACTCCCTCTTTTTCCCAAAATAGTAATTATTATTGTGAAAGTTTTGCACTCAAATAATCACTAAATGTAATAAAATTCCGTTAATGTAATGAATGAAAATGTCGACTCTGTCGAGTGGAAGTGCATTGTGAACCGACTAATTCTGTTTCATAATTAAATTTATTGCATTTTTTATGTTCTGTGACTTTAATTTGCATATGGGATCGTGTTTTATTTCGCACAAAGCGTGCAGCAATTACAAATCGGAAATGCACACAAAGTTTCATGTTTATATTCAAGCCAACGCCAACGAGTGCATTTGTTGGTGAGTTATGTTATCGCCGCTCTCCGCTCGCTTGGCTGGACGACCTACGTTCTCGTGTGCCACGGAACTTTATTGTATTATTGTTTCTCTAATAACAAAGGTGATATTGCTTCAATTGTAATTATAAGGAATCACTGTTGGAGCGCTGAACAGGTGCACTATGTTGTTTGAACACTGCTGTTCCTGTGGCATCTTTTAATGTTGGTGACAATCCATTATATTATAGTGATATTTTTACACTGGTAATTACAATAAATCACTGTTGGAGCGTTGAACAGGTGCTTTTTGTTGTTTGAACACTGCTGTTCCTGTCTTTTAGTTTTAGTGACAATACATTACAGTATAGTGATATTGTTTCACTGGTAATTACAAGGAATCACTGTTGAAGAACAGATCTGTGTTGTTTGAATACTGCTGTTCCTGTCTTTTAGTGTTAGTGACAATCCATTACATTATAGTGATATTGCTTCACTGTTAATTATAAGGAATCACTGTTGGAGCGCTAAACAGGTGTTCTGTTTTGTTTGAATACTGCTGTTCTTGTGGCGTCTTTTAGTTTTAGTGACAATCCATTACATTATATCCTGTCCCCTGTAATATTAATACCTATACACATTCCAATTGCAATTTCACTAATGTAATATTTTTTAACACTCTGTAAATGACGTCCTCCGTGGTCGAGAGGTAAGGCTCTCAACTAGCAAGCTTTGTCGATTTCCGACAAAGGTTTGTACAATGACAATTATTTTCAGCGATATACTATTCCTTCTGTGTTCCAACTTTACATCGCATACCGGTTTATCATTATTGTTAGCATTCCAACAGGAATTTTTGCGAATAACGATAATCGAATTAATAGTTATTAAGTATTTAAAATGAATTTGCGCTGGGAATAGTACTTTTTCATTTGTCTTTGTCTCGTCCGTAAAATTAACAAAAAGTAGTGTAATTATATTTTCATGTTTGTACTTCCATATTTACACGAGGAATATTTATTTATTTATTTTATATTCACGGTATAAATATACCATATACAATAATTACATGTCACAGTGTACAAGCATAATTAAACACTAGTAATAATTTAAACAATATTAAAAATTAACTGTATTATTTGATCGTAAAATGACAACAGAAAATATAAAATTTATACATCCTAATTAATATGCAAAACTTTAAAGACTAACTTCTATATTTAAAATATTTTGACTTACTTCTTGCCATTAATGATGTGTTTTATCAGTTTTGGTCCGAACTTAGGCCACATAAAACCGATGTAAGTGCGCCACACACCCTGTCTTCCCTTATCTCCCTCACTAGACAATTTACTTGGGTTTAATACGATAGGCCAAAAAACAACCGTCTCTCTCGGTTCTGCGAATGGTCAATGTTAAAGGTTTCCTTGAGAATGTGACTTGAAATGAATTTCATTATTAAAATGCGCAACGGTATTCGCGGTTACCTTTGACCACCACAGTCACATTAAGAGATAAGTCGTATCTCGTAAATATGTATATTACACGATAACGTGTGTGAATGGGTGTAATTTAGCGGCTTTTGAATCGATATCTATTCAGAAATATATTTGAAATTCGCAATAGGTTTTTAATTGAGGTATTTTGTTTGAGATCGCAAACCTAAAGCGACTTCCATTCCCTGTGCCACCTGCCCCGTGCCCTGTGACCCGTGCCCCAGCGGACTCCAGGTTGGGCGATGATTTAGTGCAGGGGGGGGAGGGGAAGGGTGGGGCGGGTCCATTACCGGGCGGACGCTGCTCCCCTGATTTATATCCCACACACGGGGAACTGCTTCCGCTCTCAGAATGGAAAAATACCGAACCTAAGAGATGCAGCTAGATCAGGAATAAGAATTTCCTCTCCTGTTATTTGAATCGGCCAAAGGATTTTGTTATTTAAACTGAAAATTCTTAAGCGAGAAGATTTGTTGGTGCATGAATAATGTGATATATTCTTGCGTAATGCGTAACGTTATAGTTCGTTGAAGTTTTAATTTTCAAAATTGGGACTGCTTATCAGTACTACTTATCATATCAGACAAGCGATAAAGTAGGTACCAAAATAATTTTTATTAATTAATAATTCTTTGTTCAAAATGTTTATTTGTTTTGTTTAAACGTTTCATTGAATAAATATCGTAATTTTTTCAAGTTTGCTAACATTCGAAGGGTAAATTTCTTCTTTTCAAAGACATTCTGAAGCAAATATTTTTTATATGTATTCGACTCACATATCCTATAATTATAAGTAAGTTTTCACTGGTTTGCACTAGTTTACGAGTGAACGTATATATCTAATTGGGTAAAATAAATTTTTGTTGCTATTTATCAGCGAGCGTTAGTGTTCACAATCTTCTTCAGATCTTAAACTCCGCCTTTACCAAGATAGTGGGCGCTGTAATGGCCCCGTGTACCTGAACTGTTCGCCCGGGCGGCCCATTGCTTGGAGCTGGGTACAGATGGAAGGCGAGATAGCGTGTATTTATTCCTTTCGTACATCCTCTGTGGCCCTATACCCCTCCCCGTCTCCGAGTTCCTATTAATTCGGAACGTGCCTAATTCTGGGTCATCCTGCCTGACGTGGAATTGTTGAGATGCTCCACGGCGCATCAGTCTAGTGGGGCGAGGGAGCGTGTAGCCATGTATCTACATAGATTACCGGATAGTTGTGATAAACGACAGAAAAATTGCCAAACTTTAATACCGAACAAATTTCAGGTATCGTTTACGTCACTAGTTGGCTGGCTGTATACGAAATAAAACCCAATTTATTTATGTTCCTCGAGTATCTCTTTCGTAATTAAAATGTGAACCTTTCATTTGAATTATCTTTTGTAATTAAATTAGCTATCTTTCTTTCCAACTCCGCTTTTCTCATAAAATAAATTCTTATTCTGGCGGAGCATTAGCCATAGACCGGGCGCGACCCTAATGAAGATTCTACGTTTGAAAGCGGTTAGGGATGAGAGCGATGGTAGAGAACGCGGCACGACGACAGAAGGGATAAGGAAACGATGCTTGATTCTGCCTGAACTCGGGGTGAGAGGTTCGTACTTTCCCGATAGTGCCTCTTTGCTTGGCCGACAGTCGTTTGGAGGATATTTCGCCAGTGAAGAAGGAGAAGTATTTTCTTTGTAATTAGGCCTTTTCTAACGATCACTCGTTACGACCCCACACGGTCTGTTCCAATGATTATTTGAATAGTTTGTAAAGCAATTAGGTAAACGCCTCGCACATTTTATTCTTTTATATTGAATTCGCTAAAAAAAACGTACTGTTTCATCCGTTAAAAATGGTGTAACTATTATTATATTTTTGTAAAATTGCGTCCTGTTTTTCAACAAATAAAGAATATCGGTTTATCTACCTAATGTTTGCATATTTAAGCTTAATATAACGTTTGATTTTGATATGTTACATTATATAAATAATACGAGCTGACGTGTACCCGGCACTGCTAGGGACTTCTCCTTATTCTTCTTTCTTCGTTCATCACTTACGTCTCATTTTACCTTATTAATTATTTGATTCTTGTCTTCCTCCGATATCCCCGACTTTTTTTACCATTCATTTGTGTATCATGAAATCAAAATTGTTTCTATTACAACACTACATTATTTCGCCTTTAATCCGACTCCGTATCTCATTCCAATTCATGTCAATGCGTTAAGTTTTTTTCGAGCGTCCCCGACTTCTTTCATTCTACCATTCAAAACATTATCTAAACACACCTGGCACTAATAAAAACAAACTTCGGAATTTTCAGTGAAATCGGATGAATGGTATAGAGACAATCAAAGAAGAGATTGAATTGCGAATATTTGAGTAAGTTTAAGTGTATGTAATTTCAAAATACAGATACATTTTATACCTGTTTGAATGATGTGGAACGAATGTCATTTAATTTTTTCTTTCATTAATATTAATTTGTCGGCAAGTGTCCTATTTATCTTTTCATCCAACAATTGAACAATATTTAGGGTTTATATCATGATTAGTTCAATTTCGTCAATTTTAGCCTTTAATACACAGTTATAGTTTGGCATAGTTATGTTGTTTATGTTGATTATTTGTTAAATGAATCTCTCTACCGAGGTTTTGCATTCCTGTTGTTAGAGGATTTGTGTCTCTTTCGCCAGTAACAGTGCAGGACTAACAGCATACACTGCAGGCTTATCACGAAGAGCTTCTCCATGGGAGTCCGCCACCAGCTACGTCTCAGTTCTACAAGTGCACTGGTTCACGGCCATACCCCATGGGGTACGTCACATTCCTGGAACTATTTTCTCCAACCCAAATGTTAAACCAGATAAGTCCCCCATCCCCATTACAAGTTAACAGTTCCTCTTAAAAGTGCATCCGTAAAAGTCGCACGTAACTATGTACACCCCAGTGGGCCACTAGACTTAGGACTATATTACGCTTTCGTGCTGAATTGCCAGGTCTGCTAGTGTCTGCTAGGCTTCGATAAAGGGCGACAACTTAATACATGGCCACGTCGTAGGTCTATATCATAGGGGTACGCCATTGGATTCCGCCATTTAACTACCTCATTGGGCTACGGAATAGGGCTACGTTACAGGGCACGTCGTTTGGCTACGTCATAGGCTACGCTATAGGGCTACGCCATAGGGCTACGCCATAGGGCTACGCCATAGAGCTACGCCATAGGGCTACGTCATAGGGTTACGTCATAGGGCTACGCCTTAGGACTACGTCACCGGGCTGCTCCCGGGGTCTCGCCTTACGCTGTATGATCACTTCATATGGCTACTGGCTACAGTGTATAGCTATACCAAATTAAGCTACATAACTACGCTATATGACTACGCCACAGAGCTGCGCCATGGAGCTACTCTATGGGACTCCACTAGATAGCAATATAATGTGAAGCTTTTTCAAAATTAAAGGTCATTAGTAGGTTCTGTCTATGTCTATGTTTTACGGCTACGTCATGGGAAAACGCCGTCGGGCTACACCATAGTTCTAGGTTGTATGGCTACGTCATACAATTACGTGTTCTTTTCAAAAATGTTGATTTACAAAATAAAATAATATTTATTTATTAACGCCCTTTTTAGGATTTATTACACATGAATAGTATAAATTGTATAATATTTATTATACACAACTGAACTTCCTCAGTAACAATCTTTTGTTTTTGTTTAGTGATAAATTGTAGAAGAGTCCTCTGACTCAGTATAATTAGTTCCCTCCATTAGTATTATGGGCAATGAGTGATACGTGTGGTAGTTAGTCCCAGAATATATGTACTAAAATAAATCCTGACTTCTAATATTTCACTTGCATACATCCTATTATAAGAAATATTACATTTTATCACTTTTAATATTTTCTGACTGGGCTTAAGATGACCATAGCAAAAGGGACACCAGCCCCATCTCAAAAATGTATACAAATATCTATCAAAGCCGAAAAGTTTTTTTGATCATATTGTTTTAATGGAATTCCCCTTCGAATTGATAATTAATAAAAAAAATTCTTATATCAATTTGTTCCGTTTAGTTATTCGAAGTAATTATCAATCTGTGTATTGATTCTAACAATCGTCGTAGAAAGTACATACATTGGTCGACGTTCTTATTTGAGTCTCGTCGAAGGTACATACAAACATACGCCAAACGTCAAAAGTCATTCCACTCGAACAACGAGTGGGTCGAACCACTCGTTGTTCGAGTGGAATGACTTCGTTGAGAATCGAGGCCCAGGACATGGTAGTCGAAACGGCAACCATATAACATATAACTTCTTGTTTAAACCAAGCATAACTTAATAATTGTGTTCCGCATTCAAAATGCATTGAAAATCTAAATGTCTTAATAAATATCCTGTTACCTTATACCTACTGTGAACTTTAACAGGTAATTTACAAATATTTTTCTGCATTAGATTTTCAATTTTAAGGTAATAACTTTGTGATTTAACTTAATATTGTGTGAAATGAAATAATAACTGTCATCTATCCTTTCATTTTATGTATTAATTTAATTTTTAATCTTATCTCTTAACTGTTTCGTTTTAGTCAAACTTCATCAGGGTTGAATTATAATTTTTATTAACATGCTGTTTAGTATTGAAACACTTTTATGATTATCCCAACAATCCGGTTTCTACCTAAATTACCCTCTCCCTTGTTTTGTTCCATTTTCTAAAGGTCTTACCTTAGTCCCAATCATCATACATTGAATAAATATTAAACTATTGCCGTGTATACCAAAACCGGTCGTTTTGTGAAACAATACTGATGTTCATCTATAAACTATAGTGCCCACATTACATTCAAGACCAACATCAGAACATCCAAATAAAGCAAGATCACTCACAAGGTAAAGGCCTCCTTTCCCACTCCTATTTTCCTTGTAGTAAACGACGATGTTTGACCTTATTTTCCCACTAAAAATACAGTCCGTTCGGCGAGTACCAATCGCTTCACAACACATGTTATATATTTTAAAGAGCTATGGAGCTTTCAGCTCAAATTACGACCATATTGAAAATTAGACAGGATCTTTTGTTTCGCATTTTTTAAAAGAAAATTTCTTTTAAATCTCTGGCGAAGTCGGATAATAATAATTGGTATAATTAGTGTTATAAAAAACAACGTGTATTACTCGTTCGTTCGAGCTGCAGATTTATAAATGTATTATGTTATATAACACACGTTAGCTAATATTTATTTATATTTTCAGCCTCCCATATTTTATCCTCTCCAGCTGGTGCCTGACCACATAACTGGCAAACTGGCCAATTTTTTAGTCAGCTTTTATAATTTTTTTCGGAATCCATTTTGGTAATTTTTTGTTTAGTTTAAGATTTAGCTAGGTATGTCATGAATGCGGTATGTAAGTTTTTTCTCCTCTAAGCGTTTTCAATGGAAGTGATGAAATAAGTATCTATCTTTGTTTCTTATTTGGTAGAACCGAATGATTTTAAATTCTTTATATTATCCTATCAAAAATATTATCTTTAGCTAATAAAAAATTCTGCTCCGGTAGGACCGAACTACTGTAATTTCATCCGATTTCAGATAAACGCGAACAAGTCCGCGTGTGTGCCCGTGATTGGCACCAATGCATTGTCATCGACAACCAGTCTGTTTGACGACTTTCAGCTTGATCGGATGTCGGGAAGTGGGTTAGTATCCGTTTCCAAAATATTCATTCATTCATTCCCGAAAACAAAAGTGAAATTCAAATAGATCTTAAGGCGATGCACTACGTCGTGTAATATTTTAAATTGAGCCACTATCAATAACAACCCTTACGTAGATGGCGATAAGGTTTAAATTCCCGCTTAACACCATCCGCCTGTTTTGATTTATGCAGGAAAAAAACATGGCCAAAAAGTGCCTTTTATTTTATTTTGTGAATGTTCAGGCATAAATTTTTTTTTCGATCATTTTATAAATATATTAATTTGCCACCTATACAATAAAATCATAACCGAAAATGGGTTCGTTAGTGGGAGATTTTGAACTTTAAAGCAGTTTTCATAGGCCTTATACATTATTTTTTTTCCGGGCTTATAAAAACACTTATCTAAAAAATACTCAATTATTTCAAAGTCCAAGATGTATTATACTCGCAGTATTTAATTAAAGCATCTGAAACATTTCTAGGCGGCTAAATTTTCAAATCAAAAACACATGATTTTGCATTGCTACGTATGACATCGTCTTAATTTAAAATATCTTTCTCTCCGATCGTAACAATAAATAAAACGTAATTTATTATAACGGCCAAGTGATGTTTCTATTCTCCTTCTTGCAATCCCAGCCAGTTTGAAGTCAGGTGAATACAGACGAAGTTAAGCTGTAGTTAGCTAGTATCATAAAGGCGTCTCGGACGCAGGGGCGCCGTGAACACTGCTGGGTGTAGAGCCCCGCGGAGGTGTATAGTGTACACCTCTCCGCTCATTCTGTACGCTCTGAACCTACTCGTATATACATTATACTCTCCCTGCTGCCAGTGTACCGACTTCCCTAACTGAGCAGTATACAGATGATTATGTTAATTTATGCATTTCAATAAACGTACCACGTTACCGCTCCGTTACAATTATTGTGGAAACATTGGAATATCATATTCACCGCGAGTGAAGTTATCATTGCCTTCCCTGCGACCCACTCCCTTCATCTCCATCGAGCTTTGAGAATAATCTCAACCTTATTCTTTATTTAGTTAACGCTACCTTTCAACGTTTCAGCCAAAGCATACATAAATTTTTTTCTCGCTTGGGTAAAATTCTTTTTGTGTATTTGATATTTGGAAAGATTTTCGCTGCCCCGTAAGGCACCTGGACTGTAATATCACGAAATTGCGTTCTAAAAATAATTTGCTATTTTACGTCTAGGGTAAAATGGTCCATAACGTATTAAATTTACAAAGATATATCGTAAACAAGCGTCCAGGTCGTAAAGGAGAGTGAGTTTATTATGTAAATAAATTTCCCCAGGGGACCCCGAATACATTTGGGGTGAAATGAAAGATCTAAATGTGTAGTTCATCTTCTCTTATTATTTATAACCTAAGCGACTGTTCGAACACGGAAGATAAAGATTTATTAAAATATGATGGTGTTCGTTTTGGTTTGAATTTTAATCGTATCTTTTCTTCAACGTTTTCATTGAACTGGAAGGCTGCGAATTGGACCAATATTTCTCCTTGGTTTATACAAGTCGCGGCGGAGATTTATTTTATTAAAATCATTTTTCATATCTCTCTCCCTGCCAGCTGTCAGCGCCCGCCACCCACCCCCATCTTCCCGAGAGACCGGCCTTCTGGGGGGAAGCCCCCGTGATGAAGCGACGGATCTTGATATATTATATTCTTTCTTGACAGTGTGTATCATTAACATTAATTCTACGTTCTCGTACATGTGGTTTACACAGTGCATATTACATTCCGTGTTAAAAGCTAAAACTGTGGTAGATGCTGGCGAAACGCGTCAAACCGGTCAAATTAAGCGAAATTCGATATATGTAATATCTAGTTACTCGTGCCCTTTGGTTTTTCGATTAATGAAAGGAAGAAAGAAAAATTAAATTGTTATTAAACTCCCTTTGTTGACATAAACACTGTTTTTATTTATTGAATTATTTACGCCTATTAAGGCTTTTACATACATATATAACAATATTTAAGAAATATATTCGTAAATAGTGCAGGAAATGACTGTTTAAAACACATATATAAATAAAAATATTCTTGAATTTGATCCACACAGTATGTAGGTACAAAATATAAATATAATTTTTTTTTTCTTTCAGCCGACAAAATACTGTTAACGTGCAAAATACTGTAATACTGTCAATTTGAATAGCTTTATCAAAATATTCCCCTACTTGATGAAAAAAACTTTCATTAGGTATGCTTATATAATGAAATTGATGTACCAAATATATCAACAACATCGGAGTATTTGTTTCCTAGCTGTTGAATCCGTCGCATAGGAGTGTGATATTGGGACGTTGATATAGAATTGCTACAATAATATGGTAGGTACTGTCTTGTAACCGACCTGCTTTGAGTATGAAAAGAGATTACATACAATAAATCATGGGTATCAAACGTTGAATTAATGATTTTATACAAACAGTTTGAATCGGAAATGATTCTACGATCAGATAATTTTATTAAATTTAATGAACAAAGTACGTTACCGTAATTTAGGCATTCTCCAAGAATGCCCATTTTAAAATTTACATATCTTAAAAATTATTTTGCTGGGTATTACATTACAAATATTACTAAAATCATGTTGTAACATGATGTATATATATCGTTTAGATATTATTTCGACGAAATAAATAAGTTCCGCTCTGACTGTTGGAACCAGGTTGGAACTCTAGGAAAAATTCCTGAAACATGGATATGTTTCTATCTGAAAGATTCTGTTAATAATGAACATTAAGACTGCAAAAATACACACTTCTACACATTTTTCCCGTGAGAGTATCATACATTCAAGCATAATTAATATGGATTGTCGGAATGTCTCATTGACAGTATGAATTATACTGGCTTCCCACTTCCGAGTAAAATCTCTTATTGTTATTTAAGGAACTGGTGAGTAGTTGATTATTGTAAAATTGTATATGTGTAATATAATTATTAGTCTGTCTTTTCATGATATTTGATAATTATTAATACCTAATGATAGTACACCTTGCCTAGAACATCTATTTTTGGGGACCACAGATCCCCGAGAGATCTATGAATCACGCTAACGCCAGTTATAAACCCATGATATGCTTTGATAATGTTTGGTTTTGACTTCTGTTGGACTAATACGTACGAGAGTACAGTTATATACAAATCTTGTAGGTACAGTGTTGTGTATGCAAGTAAAGTTTAGTGTTAGCAGTCTCCAGTCGCAATCCTTGTCTGAATGCCGCCCTGGAAACTTCCCCCACCGTCTTTCTTCTCCTACTCAACCCTAATTCCTCCAAGAGGCGGTATAACATAACACCTAGTCTTTACCAGGCGTCATAAATTAAACTGCATGGAGTCTCTGTTGGCGAACCTCTCGGCAAAGTGGAACCCGTCTTCAGCGCTCTCGTTCGGCGGAGGATGAGTAAATCGGGTCCTTTCTGCCCGGGGTGAGAGTTGGGAGACTAGCTGGTGCGGTGTGGTGTGAGGAGGAACTAGCCTGCTGAGATACGATGGCGCGCTCCTTGGCGGGAACATTTCTACATCGCCCAGTCGATCATGTCTGCTGACAGCAGCCCTTGTTTTCTTTGACACATCGCACTGATCGCCTTTTCTCCCACCCCGTCTCTTATTACAATTATCATTGTTACTAAGGGAATCAATGTTCAGTTCGCTGGGCTTATTTTAAAGATGGCCTCGATTAATGTACGTATGACATCGGTTCAATTTTCATTAAGTGATTAATTTTGTGAAATTTTGTGGTAATGTACCCCAATTGCATTTTGCTCAAATTCTAAACCTGTAAACTATCTACATACCTTTATTTAACTGTTACTATAAAAGAACTTATAATCAAGGTTTTTCATTATTAATAAACCTCAAAAATATAATGAAATCCCAAAAATAAATTTAAAATTAATAATAATTTCATAAATTGGAACAGTTATATGAAGTCTGGACAGCTAGTCCTGGCAGCTGCCCTGGCTTTACTCATAGTTTTTCGAAATCAGATGTAGGCAGGGACCTTCCCATTGTTTTGAAGGTCAAGTGTGCGAAATTTCATCAATCTTGGAATAAAACTGTAGATTTGTATAAAAATCAACTCCACGCCGTCCTCCCGCCCGCCACAGATGTTTTTCTATAAATACAAGACCGATTGACATTGTTGAATCAAATATTAGCATGATGTTGACTTTTATGTGTTTTCTTTTAATTTTCATTTTTTATATTTAACTAGTCTACGTGTACCCCGCATTGCTCGGGACTTGTATATGGTTTGGGGTAAAGTTTTTAGGTTTAGAATTCTAGTGTGCCTGACGACTGTATGTATTTTTAAGGTGAAAATAATATTATTGTAATAAGTATTTGTTTTACTTGATCGTGCCATATATTTCACGTGCTTCTTCAACCATTCTCTTCTAAGTCATACATTGTCCTTATACCTCATTCTTCGTTCAATACTGATGTCTCATTTTAGCTCAAATATTTGTCTTCCTCGGACGTCCGAAACTTTTTATACCTTTCACTTCATGAAGATTCATGAAATCCATATTGTTACTTTTTATACCTTTCACTCCACGTAGTAACATGAAATCCACATTGTTACTTTTTACACCTTTCACTTCATGTAGTATCATGAAATCCACATTGTTACTTTTTATACCTTTCACTTCATGAAGATTCATGAAATCCATATTGTTACTTTTTATACCTTTCACTCCACGTAGTAACATGAAATCCACATTGTTACTTTTTACACCTTTCACTTCATGTAGTATCATGAAATCCACATTGTTACTTTTTATACCTTTCACTTCATGAAGATTCATGAAATCCACATTGTTACTTTTTATACTTTCACTTCATGTAGTATCATGAATTCCACATTGTTACTTTTTACACCTTTCACTTCATGTAGTATCATGAAATCCACATTGTTACTGATAAAAAACTACATTACGTCGACTTTAACTCGACTCCATATATCATTCCAGTGCAGAGATCATGCGCTAAGTCTTGCTCGGGCGTCTCCAATTTTTAAAAATTTAACTATTGTGTACCGCATTGTTACTGTTATAAAATTACATTATATCGACTTTAATTCGGTTACGTACTCATTCCAGTGCAGTGATGACGCGATAAGTCTTTCTCGAACGTCCCCAACTTTTTCTATCATTCAAACCACCCTCTAAATACTCCTGACACTAATAAGTTTTAAATTTTCATCGCGATCGGATCATTTGTATAGGAAAGCGTACGGGATAAACAAATTAACTTTTTTTTATATATGCAGATAATATTCTATATATGGTCTGGCCTAGTAGTTATAACTACGAATTGAGCAACGATTAGGAACATTCATTTGTTTAAATTCATATTTTTTTATGAAATAGTACAATGTCCGCTGTTTCCACGATGCTTGAAAAGTTTGCCCCCCCTCGTGATGTGTTTTGTTGACTCTCGGTGTCATTTTATGGCAGGCGGAAAAAGTGTCACCGCCACAACTCCCTCCACTCAGAGCTGGCTGCCGGCTGTTGGCTGCTGGCTGTCTGCTAGGCTGGTGCCCTGTTACTGTAGTACCTTATACTGGGTACTGCTGTAGCCGTAGATGCCTGCTATTCGGCTTGTTAATACGGCCCCAGCCCAGCGACCGCTACGCCATATCCAGCGCCGCTGTCGTAGCCACAGAACGCTTCTCTGAATCCGATATTTACGGTTATCGCTTTCGCTCCGACCGATGCTTATTTATTTTTACTGCCAATATTACATTTATATCGGCCAAAGAAAACAGCGCTATATTTTCCTGTTGTGATTCCCTTCACTAAAAAAATATTAATATAAGATTGAAAAAATAATTCCTTTGGGTTTTATTCCAGCATTGAATCGGGTAAATGACAGCCCCACACACTTTGCAGTATAGAACACAGACCCACGGACGGGATTCAACTTAGGACTTGTCTTCTGTGGGACTTATTACATAAAATTTATATAAAAAGTTTTGAAACTTTATTTTTATATGTACCTACTTAATCTAATTAAAGGTTTATTTTTTTATTGGAATAACTTTTGAAGGTTACCCCTCAATGTATTATTTAATAAAATAATAAAGTTATACTAATAAATCTAAACAAAACATAAAAAAAATTGCGAGAGGTTACGAATAAATTCATATTAAACTTTGTAATCATACTAAATTATTGCAGCAAAAAATATTCAAAAATTAGTTGAAGATAATATTTGTTAATTCTGAAACTCAGAATTAGCAATATTATTAATACGAGATCGACAAAAATTACGTAAAAATCGTGTTACGATGGCTTAGTCGTTAGAGGCGTCATCCCGTTAAGACATAGACCCTGAGTTCGATTCGCAGTGGTGACCGTTAAATTTTTATTTTCTGAGTCTTGTTGTATATCGTGTTCGTCTACAATTATTGGTATTTTCTTCTTCAATGATTCAGTTTAAAATAAAAGTTTATTTCATTAAAATGGTGTTTGGTAATTTTATTCATGTATATAAAAACATATTAGAAACAAATTACTTTTCCCACAGAAACCCTTAACACTGATTTATGCGAACAGATAAATATCATATTGGGTTGAAGGTCGATTTAAATTATAAAAAGATGAATATTTTAGCTGATTTTTACGATTTCTATTTTTCTCCGTACGAAAATGTTTATTTCATCCCGTTTTCTAATTTTATTTATTTAAATATTGTTGTTTTTCTAATATTGTGTATTTGAGGATTCTGAGATTGAGTGTGATTAAAATCTTGTATCTATACGATTTAAAATACGACACTACTGAAATCAAGGCAAAGTTTACCGTCGTCGTTCGAGAATTAATTTCTTTTATTTTAATCTCATTTCTTTGCGAACGATCCGGAACTTGCTTAGATGGAAGAGTGGCTGAACGCCTGCGATTTGAATATTATGTATTTGATTATTCAAATATATTTTAAAACTTGCACATATAAGAGGCTTATAGGGCCAAGTATTTTATTTATTTATTTTATTATTTTTAAGCCCGTAGTATATGTGGCATAATTTTGCTTGATGAATAATTTAGAACTCAAGAAAGAAATAGTTAAAATAAAATCACAATAAACAAAAAATACATACATACATGAAAAAAAGTACTAGAATTTTTTTTAAATATACAGTGATCAAATAGGTTTACCAAGAGACAACCAAAGGTTCAACAATAGGATTGGAATAGGTTTTTAATATGACCCTCAAAATTCACCAAGTTATCATTAAACATATAAATATCACCTAAGTATTAATTTCCCTTAAAACCGCTGTATCGGAGAATTCGCAATGTAGTTGTGCCTCTGCTCTCTGCGGTGAAATAGAGTGTTCCGTTGTGTTTTTTTTGTGGGTATGTGTAGGTTTACAAGTTGCAGGAGTTCGGAACGGTCTAATTTAGAGTTTAGTATTTTAAATAAGAAAATTAAATCATTTATTTTGCATCTGTCTTCTAGGGCGACTTGCACCAACTATCGCAAATTTTATCTTAAATTGTATTTAACTAAACGTATTTAAGACCCTAAATACATTTAACTTAAATGCGTTTAGTTGCGTCTTGCACCACGCAGTTCGGTGGCAATTTTAGTTAAACGCGTTTAACGCGTCGGTAAAACAGTTACCGCGTGTTTACCGCCATTTACGCGTAAATAAAACAGCTACGATGTTTCATTTTACTTGAAGTGTCAAAATATTTTGTGATTGTGTGTGTGGTTTAATAGTGTGTTCATTTATTTTATGAAGAAAAAGTTAAAGCAAATAGACATAATGATGAAATAATACAAAAAGAGCTTCTGTTGTTGGAATTAAAAATACAATTATCCGAGTAATTTTGTTTTATTTTTTATTTCTTTTACATATGATATTGTTTTAAAGTATTATAAGAATGCTGTAGGTATGATTAGAAGTTTACAACCTTGCAAAGTACTCCTCGATAAGGAGTGTTAGCTCTGGTTAGCTCCAAGTGACGAGCACCTCATTTTGATGTCATTTCTTTACTGAGACGAAATATTCTTTGAAACTTCTTGGCACTGAGTGTTTCAAATAAATTTGTTCTCTTGTTTACTTTTCTGACTATATTATAATTTATTTAAGTTATTTATAATTTCAATAACATAATTTCTTCATGATCGTCAGAATACATATCCCAAATGTTCATTGTGAATACAAATTAAAATGAGATAGATTTTAAACACAATCAGAAATCGAAGAGATAACCTAAATATTTTTGACAGTACTGCTTTACGAGTAGGGCTAAACACGTTTAACTCAGTTAAACAGCCGCTTTTGGGTATTTAACTTTGACAGTTCTTTAAACGCATTTAACGAATTAAATTTTGTGGTGCAAGACGCCAAGTCGACTTAAATCAAATAATGTGTTTAAAATTATATTTAAATCAAATTTAACTTATGGTGCAAGCCGCCCCTAATGTACGAAATTTTAGACTATTTAATAGGTAATTATAATTGATGTATTCTGGCGAAATATTTAATTTAAAATTTATGAAACATAGAAATTTTTTTTTGGTCTCGCTCAATTTTAAATATGCATTTTGTAAGCGGGAGACCAAACTACTGAGTTGTATTTGATTAAGCTTCTGACTAGAGACACGTATACAGAGGCGGCTCTAGGGATCTAGGCGTAGTATGTCATTTGAAAAAAAATGTTTGACTAATCGTTATTTGATATTATGAAAAATGCCCACATATTATTATCTATATCAATCTGTAGGTAGGTACATCATGAGTCCGCGACTCAAAATACTCATTATGTTAATATAGTTAATTGGAAATAACTGCACAGTCTATGTATTAAGGCAAATTATTTTAAAGAGATTTAATAACATTAAAGTAAATAAAATAAAAGTTTGAAACGCCCGTCCGCAGTACCCAAAGATACTGGGCGCGAAGCTAAGAGTATGGTGGTTCCGTGGTGCGAAGCGACGCGACGTTTATCAATTCCATTTAAATTGAAACTTGCGACTCTATTTAATAATTATCTTTTTAGTTCTTTGTTTTGTTTCATTCATCAGCTTCATTCTACATCGATAACAACATAAAGAATTATTCCAAACTTTCCCCCAACTGTCCAATTGAAAAAAAATCGAATGAAAATGACATGAAAAACCCACGTATGTTTATGACACCATCTCTTTAATACATTTAATATTCATCATAATCATCATGCTGTCTCCCTCACGGTCATGATCTAAGCTTTCATTGGTACCTAATTTTTACTTAGACGAAAGACATAGTGCCATCTCGTTTACTCTATAACGCGCAGAGGGACAGAAGATGCCAAATCCGGGGACATTCTTTAAATTGACCCACCGAATCGTTTGGACTTTTGAATGAAAGCTTCTATTAGAGACAATAAATGTCACTCACCGCCGCCGCTCGCAGCCCTACATACATTTATATATACCCGCAATACATTCTAAATAAATTAAAAATACTACCAGTTGTTTTGATGTACATAATTTATTATTATTGTTGTCTTATAATTTTGGGGGGTCAAACACCAATTTACCTAAGGGAAGAAACCGCCCCTGCATTATAACAGTTTTATGGATTCATGTACATATCGATTCAGATGGTTATTTATGCACCAACAAGTGCACCTTTAAATTAAAAAAAAATAAAATAGATTGAACCTTAGTAACTATTTTAACTACATTGGACATAAAAAAATGGTGTTTAAAAACATCACACAATAAGAGAAATAGAAGAGAAATGACACGTAAAATAGTCAGTCACTTAGTAAGTTAGTGATAGAGTATACTGTACATTGTTAGCTAATGTTTTTTTATATATCTATTTAAAAAAATATATTTTATTGTAGGTAAGGAAATATACATGTATTGCTTACTAACTGTGTAATACTATTCTTAACTTTCAGATTGTGGTTTCCTGCATTAGATATTTATTTTGATTAAGGAAATACGTATACATATATTGCTCACTAACTGTATGATACTATTCTAAACTTACAGATTGTTGTTTCCTGCATTACATATTTATTATTCTTATCTAAAGTACCTGCATTGTGATTTTGCTATTATCATGATAAATCATTTCTATCTTTAAATAACTTTTTTTACTTAGCATATATTATATTGTAATTCTTTATTTTTTTTCTGCTTCCGATTTTATGTCCGAGTAAAATCTTCCCCATTTGAAAAACTAAACCCTTCCACACACTTTTCCACAAATGACCATTTAGTCAATCGACATTATGCAAGTGATGCATAATGTTGATTAATAATCAGTTTTCAGGCTATCGGGAAGGAAATTGTCAATGTGTACACCCTCATTTCCTATGCTTATTTGACCACTTTCAGTAATTACTGTAGTCTCGTGTGTTTGTGGTATTGGGAATTTTGGTGGAATGTGTCTGAAGATGACCGTACCGTAGGAATAGATAACTCTATTATCAAACGGGAACCAGCGACAAGTAATAGAGAACGAGCTGCCCTCCTAAAGTAGTCAAGTTATTGCGGTCTGGATTCCGGTACCTCCACACCCCGCATCGCGTATGAATGACCAGCGACCAAGCGAGGGATTTATGCTGTATGCTGTGTGCTATACGCTACATTCTACGTGCTGCATGCTTACTTTATGGGTTACTTTACAGTAAGCGGAGTTTACAGCTTTCCATTCATGTTAATGTGAATACCAAAAGCTTTCTGTCTTATACCTTCCTGGACATTGAAACCTGCTGAAGCTAAGCTGCTGAATATATGATGCTAACTAAAACCTCACCCGCTGATGGCTGCAGCCAGCAACCTTATTTTCATCTTTACTTCTCTTACACTACCGAACAAGTATTTATTTAAATAACGATGACGTGTAAAATAATGAATATAAGTAATAGTTATAATGTCACTGAGAAACATTGTAATCATAATAATAATATATTTATTTATTTATTCACGTCTCGGAGGCTTTTATATGTATACATTCTTTTAGATAAGTTTTTCAGGAGTTCAATAATAAGCGTGTAGTACGTAACATAATAAGCTGAGTATGAACAATATAAACAGCTACAATACAATAAGGTACTACAAAAGTAGTTACGAGGCAATATGCAGTACCTTTTTTGATATTAATAAAAATAAACATGAACAGTATGTTGTAAAGCATGTTTGTATTTAGCAAACCTTTATTACGCCAGATCGGGTGTTTTACATAACATAGCTAAATTAATAAATGTTTAGGTTCTTGGTTTCTTCACAAGAACATTATTTATTATTTTAGAATTTTTATTTATCTTTTCTGGTAATTTTTGTTCTTTGAATATATTTAGGACAATGTTAGAATTTGAATAAAGCTGAACAAAATATTATTTTCTGTGAGATCGAATTACTAACTTAGTTTTTGGTAAGTTGAATACTAATATAGTTAATGTGCTGAGAAGAGGGTGCTGTCTGAAATTAAAATGCGCATCTCTGAAATGAGAGGACTAAACAAGAATTCATCGTTCGTTACTTTTAACAGATCCTTTGAATAAATTATTCATTTCCGCGAAGACCGTTAGGAGTCCCGGGAGAAATTTAGACTTTAATAAAATGTACATTTTGTGATCTCGTCTGTCACTCCGCCATCGTCAGCCGCCGCCGCCGCCGCCTATACTCCGGAACCTTTTTATTAAAATATCCAAACTTTTGTTTGTGACGGTTAATTTCTATCTGGATTTAAAATGTGGATTGCTGTTTACATTGCAAAAACAAAGTTTTTCTGAAAGTTTTTGTAAAATTGTACTTTTCTAAGAATAAATAGCTAGACGATGTTATTAAAAAACAAATTTTATGTTAGCAAAAAGTTTTGTTCAAAGTGTTGATTAGCAATTTTTTAATGTATTTATTTAACTCACCAACTAACCTTTACGCCGTTTTTCCGAAGGGGTAAGCTAAGAAGAAGAATTTCACATTCACATTCAAACATCGTTTCATACATAATCTTCTGTTATTTTGACTCTGGGCCAGTGGAATTATTGATTTCGTTGTAGCTGAAAACGATATTTTTTCCAAAAATTCGATTTTTTGTATGAAGATTTTCAGGAAAATTGTGCCACCAAACTGAAATTTCCTGAAAATCTTAATACAAAAAATAAAAAAATATTTTCAGCTACAAAAACATCAATCATGCAATTTTTTGTAATATTAGCACTCTAGTACACCCAAAAATCACGAGCCGCTACTGCTCTGGAAATGGCCCGACTGAAGTATTTGGTTCTCTTGATCATGCGTTCGTCGGGCGTCCCCGACTCTTCTAGCATTCACATTGCGTCATATATTTTCCTTACATTCCATTTTTCCTTCATTAGCTCTACCTGCCCCATTATTTAGTATTAATATAAATTTTACGCATTAGTGTTCGCACGTGATTTACAATGTTTATTGATGTGGAGAGAAACATAACTACTGCCCCGGAATAAAATGTGGTAATAATTTGTAGTTCGAGCTTTCTCAGCAGGTTGTACACTGTACAGGACAGAGTGGAAAGAAAAGTTCACTAAATCAATAATCAATCTGCTGGAAACTGCCGGGTTTTACGAGAGTTTCGCTTCTTTCTTGTTCACGGCATCCTGGCGCTAGTTGCAAAACAACGGAAAGTACAAATAATTGTGTATTTAGTTTTTCACACACAGAATCTAAAATTGCTTACCTGCACTTCTTTTTCTACCCAAAATAGATATGCTGGCGCTACTTGAAATTGATTTAGCTAGATTTAATTACTCGATCTGATCATCTGCTGACTTCAAAATTTTCCTCTTCTTCTTCCTCTGTTTATTTCATACACAATCACAAGTTATTAATACACAATCAACCACGATGAGCCATATGTTTATGATACGAATAAACATTAAAAAAATATTTTAAACGACGTTTGACCCATTGCGTCTCTCTTTATTTCCTGCCTACGCAGTACTATCGTGGGGGACCTAGGTCCCCTGGTGTGTATAGGTGTAACCTGTATTTAAGTACCTAACTGAAAATAAAAATGACTAAAAATAGTAAAAAATGATATTTCTAGCGTTAAATAAAAAAATACTATTGAACTTGTTACATTTTTAGTGCCTCGTTCAAAGGCCAAATATTAAATGATAAAATATGAACCAAAAACAAACCAAGTCCTTTTTTCACGTTAGTATGTCCTGAAATATAAAACAGGCTTAAAATTCTACTTAACTTCAACGACATTCAAAAACACAGGGGTGACGTTCATCTTTGTTCACTTATTAAATAATTGTCCCTTTTTAGGACCATTATTTCAATTTTTATCATTATACTTCTAACTAAATTTTATTTTCATTCTATATTCTAACTTATTTCTGATATTTTTTTTTCACATATTTTTTTTCTAAAAAGCAAAAAACTGAAAAAGCAGTAAAAACCATAGTAACTACACTCATGGGGGGCATAGGTACAATATTTACGAAAATATGCGTGGTGGGGGATCCTACTCACCCGCGAGTTTCGCTAAGGGTTAATATAATATAATCTTCGATTTTCTAAGAGCACTCGTAAATTGTACTTAAGTACAGATAAATGTAATTAAGTAACTATTGGTTCTTAATCTAGCCACATTAAAGTTCTGCACGGGCTTTGCAAGGCTTGCTTTGCTTCTAGGTGAGACACGTGTCTGTGAGTAGGTACCAATGTAAATCTATATCACGGTATGAAATCAAATTAATCATACAATCAAAACAAACAGCCAGCCGGCCTGATTTTAAATGAATATTGACAATAATAATAAATGTCGTGGATTTCATCGCTGGACTAATCAAGTAGGCACATACAGTGTAATAAATTAAACAGGATGACTAGTGACTAGCCAGTGGCGAGTAGTCAGTGCGTAAAGTGGAGTGTGTAGCAGTGGCGTCTAGCAGCGATGACAAATATGTGCTACACTTGTCGGGAGCCTCAATAACTTCCTTTCATTTCCATAATTATTTTATTAATTCAATTCCGTAACGAATTTTTATACGGCATATTTCAATCAACCTTCGCAGTGATTAGGGTTGAAATTAGGATTGATCCGAGAAAAAAATCTAACAAAAGTGTTTTTTTTGTCAATCTTTTTACTTGCTAAACTTACAATATTAGTACTCATATTACTCTTTGTCTTCCCAAAAAATCTGGATTATGAGGGAATGCTTATTTATTTTATTTCGCATGTAAACTTACAGAATTGAATTAATTTTAAATTACATTATTTGTCGATACTCATTACTTAATTATAAGCATTTTGATTTAACAATATTCGCGTGGAAAAAGCTGACATCAGCTGTCATAAGTTCACGATCATGTTTCCGAGGGACTTTACTAATAGTGGAATAGTTCTGTTATCGGAACAAGGAAAGATCTATGCACCCGCGCTCTTGTAAAATTGTCAGGGACATAAAAGCCTTTTTATATAAAATCTCTAGATTTATTTTAAAAAGTTCATTATCAGCAAAGCAACTTTCCATCTGTTGGCAAGGCTATCAATACCCAGCAGGATATAAAAACTCTTTGTCAACTAAACAGAAATAATAGATTTTCCTGTTCTTTTTTATTACGACTTTGATTTTCACGAATGACACGTTGAGCAAATCATGATTTCCATCCCTGCTGGTGGTACGGTGGGTAGGTGGGTGGCGTGCGGTGTAGTATAGCGAGGACATCGGACAGCGAGAAACCGCGAACTAATTATCAGCGCCAAATTATCCCTGATAGCCGGACAATATTTTTCGCGCAGTCGTTTCATGGCGGAAATAACGAACCTAGGGGTAGCTACTGGCAGAGCTACTCTCTGTTGTGGACTATTTACGGCTCGCTGCGGTTACACCCATATACTGTTCTCGCTACCCTACTACCCACCCACTACAAATACACATCTACAGTGCTATAGGTAAATTTATTCGCTCCTGCACTGTGCGAGGTAACATGCCTGTTTTACACAATCATAATTGATAAAATACGTGCTCGGTAATCTTGTTTACTGAGTTTGCTTTTGCTGTTATTATCAATGTGATAACCATTATACCTGCAGGTATGGACTGTTCTAGGCGGTACCCACGTGTGTTGTCGAATTATTATTGGGTGCACAATGTCAAAGAACAACGAATCTAGTTTTATTTCTTTCTTTCAATCTATTTCATTTTATTGCGTGTTAAAGAGAAATACACGAGCTGAACATGTTTAAATTCTTAGAGTGCCTTATGTCACCACGAACGTAGGTAATCTTCATACAAATCGCTTGGCAAATGGAGTATAGAAGCAATCGGTTTTTATACTTTTTGAATATTTTATTAGAAAGAAAATTGTTTCAATTAAGCTAAGCTATTAAATTCAGTTAAAAAATATTGTTTAGTATTTCTAGTGAATTTCTTTTTTTATTTATTAAACTAATATTTTTTATAAAGTAAGTAACAATTTTATTTAAATTCTAATCTAGCATAATGATAGGAAAAACTTCAATATATTAAAAGCATGTCTTTGTGTAAGCATCAAATGATAGATTACAGGTAGGTTAGTCTTAGTATATAACCAGATGCATTTAAGTTGAGTCGTTCACGGTGCAACAAAATTCAAAATTTACAACTTCATTATAAATACATTTTGGGTAGACATTACCCTTCTAGCTCATTATGTGTAATGTTTACCTGAAATTTAATTTTAAAATTTGTTCTACATTGAATCGTTATTATTCTTTATCGCCTCGTTACTAATTACCAAATTACACAAACAGTGTAGGGTAGGTACCGAATTTATGCAATTACCTTAATTATTATAAGTGTATTCATTTTATAGGATATGTGATGCACGTATGTGTAAAACTAACAGGAAAATCAGGACACGTGTAAGGCCGTTGTAACGTAATAAACAAAATATAGAAACTGATGTTTATATTTATGGTTAAATATATAGAGCGCATGGTTGGGGTAAAGACTGTCAGAAGAATATATGAATACGAAACACAAGTACGTGTAAAATTTGACGAATAAGTCGGAACGTTCAGGAAAAGATTGTAAAGATCTCGATGCAATTATCCAATAGGTACCTTAATCAGATCATTTCAACATTTCAAAGCAAGAAATGTGTATTTCAAAACAGTTGTGACGCGATTAATCCTCTTTGCCTACCCTTGCTGTGGCGGTATGTTTAGTTACTAAAAGTATACATTACAATAGTTTCAGCTGTAACTCATCAAATAACAACTCAATTAATAGTCATATAATTATTTCAAAATCATCTCAATCTTGTGTTTAGTTATTTTCATGATTTGTTGAGTATTTTTATGATAAAATGATAATAATTTGAATCTTATTTAGATAGAGCGAAACAGCAGAAAAAACTAGCTGACAACGAAGAAAAATATGTTATTTATTTTTCGGAATAACTTTATTGAGTTAAACCTCAAATTGTAATATTTAAATATTGAAGACAATATTAGTGATTTCTAAACAACAATCTGAAACAGAAAAATCAGAAAAGGAACGGTCACATCTGGGACTCGATCCTGGGTTCGAGTCCCAGATGTGACCGTTTCCTTTTCTGATTTTTCTGTTTCAGATTTTCGTTTAGAAATCACTAATATTGTCTTCAATATTTAAAAATATGTTAATTTACTATTCAATAGATAATTATCCAAAAATAACACAGCACTCAAGAAGCAAACAACCAAGAGACCAACAACCGTTGCTTTTGAAGAATTTAAAGCTTTAAGATTTATTGATAATGTCCATAAAAACATAATAATTAAAAAAAAAACCTTTAAATTTTATACGCATCTATTGAAAAAAAATACCTTTTCAGTTTATACGCACCCGTTTAAAAAAATACATTAACAGTTTATACGCTTCTGTTTAAAAAAATACCTTTACAGTTTATACGTATCTGTTTAAAAAATACATTTACAGTTTAGACGCTTCTGTTTAAACAAATACAGTTTATACACATTTGTTTCAATTTTGCTACTGATTTTGTAAATTATTCGGTTTTTCTTTTATTATTTCTAGCACATCCAACTTCGAGCCTAGCTAAATGATCAATCTTGTGGCCCATATGCGACTCCAGAGTAATCTTATGATAATGTGTAGTGTTGTTCTGTAGGGTGTCCTTCTAAGGATGTCCCTACTTCATTTTAAGGTCTACATCTTTAGTTCGAAGTTTTGGAGGAACTCTGTGTTTAGAACGACTCGTAGTAACGTTGAAAAATACACACATGTAGTCTACGCAACTCCTTATACAAACAATATCTTTTATTTACTCCGGTATCGATTTCGATGCTGTCCTTTAGCATTACATCATTGTGAACATTAATTCCTGGTAATGTGATTCCTATAAAGCTGACATACCTAGTGTTCATACTATCTAGCGTAGTCATTCCCAAAGTGGTCTTTATCGACCCCCAGGGATCAATTTAGACCTGCGGAGAATCCATGAGAGTGAAAAAAAAATTTCGGCTGTACATGAAATACAAATGGGGGTCCACGTGAGTGGATCAGGCCAATTTTAAGCGACATTTTTTGGGAATGACACATTTTTGTGGTTTCGTATGGAATACTTTTCAAAGTACAGCAGTCTAGGGAAATTCTGAAATGTTGACGAAGGGGTCAAATTCTGGGGAAATCTCAAATATTCTAGTAATTATCTGAAAACATTTAAATTGTCACGTGAAAATATTGTGGGGAATTAATTATTTCTAAAATCCCTAGCCAACTATTCTTAAATCTAGGAAAATTTGGTTCAGAAAAATTAATAATAGGAAAGAAGGGGGTCTACCCAAAACAGAAAAAATCTGAACGTAGTCTACGAAACAAAATAGTTTGGGGACCTCTGATCTAGCGTCAATATTGTCTTAGCACAGCAAACCCCAGTCAAGCGGTCTAAAGTTGTACTAAAATATGCCATACTTTAGAATTTATTTCTCTGAAGAATTTGTTTGTGGAACATTGAAAAAGATACATTTTTGTGGTTTATTTTGAATAACATAGTCTTTATGAACCTTCAAAAGTTGAAGTAGTCTTAATGCTTTTATAGTGGGTACCTGATTACCCAGTCCGCCTGGCTGCTCCCGCCGCCTTGGGGGAAAAAGCCATATTTTTGTGATTGATACTAAAAGTGACATTTGTGCCGACGTTAAAAATAATAGGCAGTTTTATAGACGCACCAATCGACTGCTACGGTTATATATTTCTTGGGACCGAGCTATAAAAAATCGATTAGAATCTCAATAAAAAAGTAGGTATTATTGTAGTTCACATTTTGTGTTTTTTTATTACGACGTTGAACAAAGTTAGAGGTGTTTTTGTTCTACTGCTCAAATGAAATGTTTGTTACGTGTCGTAGGCCGTGATTGAGCAAATTCCGATTTTGCCAGTGGGTTGCGCGGGCGCTCGGGCCGCTATGACAAACGATGAGGTGAGTTAGAAATCACCAGTCGAGCGTCCCGAATCGGCGTTGACCATTCACTGTATGGACACATCTTCACGTGGCTAATTGTCGGTTCAATTATAACTGGCCCTGATACGCCATTACATCATTACGGATAGTGGATTGTGTCGCTAGTCGCTAGTCAGCGCGGTCAATTAATCAGCGCATGTTCACTCTTGACAGCCGATATTTCCCGACAGCGAGGTAAGCATGTAGGTACTGTTTATTTGCATCACCACCCAGAGACATTCCTTTCTACAAGGTATCCCGGTCATTCCATTGTTCCTCCGCTACCAGCCGAGGCACGAGAAATCTTTCAACCGCGTTTCTTTCTTGTGAGCAGGAAGGATTGTTGTCTTGAAGCGATATACCTCGACGGACTAGCTTTACGCCTTGCAAAGACTCCGGCGAAAGAAACAATGGCTCCGTCCTTTCGACCTCGTGTACTGACGTTAGAGTATACACAGAGTACACAGGTACCAAAGCGTAGTAAAGTCCTCAGCGCGGGTAGGTCCCTAGTCCCAAGTACGGCTGGCTCTCCATGGCCCGTTGTACTCCAGTCTTGTTTTATTCCCGCCGTGTTTATGCTCTGGCGCAAAGTATTCCAAATGGATTTGAAACGTAATTATCCGAGCATTTATATGCAGTTTCCACTCCCTCTCGCTCCCTCGGGAACTGCAATTATTCCCACTCTGCAACTCCCATTCCTCGCTCGCTCGCACTAGTTAGTCTATAGTAAAACTATTCGATTCTACAGTCAACATACATACATTCATACATCAGTGTATTATGTGTAATGTGCTGATTGAATGCAAACTGAAACAATTGAACGTTTGTAGGTACTCGTACACGTACGCATGTAACTATGACGTGATTGTATATTACTAACTGACGTGTACCCGGCCCGACTCGGGGTTTTGAATGGTTTGGAGTAAAGTTTTGAGGTTGTGAATTCTATTAAAATGTGTGTAATTTTAAGGTGAAAATAATACTACTGTTTATTTTTTACTTTAAAAACTTATTGCCTGCATAAGTGGATAGTGGGAAAGGGCATTTTGGGGATCTTTGGGGGAAAACGCGGTTAATTTTTGTCATTATGTAGTGTCACCTAAGTGTAATTCCATCTTCTCCCTATCTCTGAAATGTTACGTTTGGTAGGTACCATTTTTAATTTTTTCACATTTAAGGTATTACTTTTGAATTTTCACATGTAGCAATAACTTTGAATTATATGTAGGTATATAGAATTATAATAATTAGAATAAGGTACCTTACTTTTAATACCACTTTATTGTATATACCTTTAATGTGTAAAACAAACCGGTTTCGGTTCAACATGATAAAGATTTTACATCTTCATAAGGATTATATTACTCTGTAATTAATTATGTAACTATGCAATTAATTTTATTTTTTTGAATAACTTAATCAGTAAAACCTCAAATTGTAATATTTAATTACCAAGACAATATTATCAATTCATAAACAAATATTTGAAACAGAAAAATCAGAAAAAGATACGGTCACATCTAGGACTCGAACTCTGGACCCTTGCCTTGCCGGGGCACCGCTCTACCAACTGAGTTAATGGGACTCTATCTCCTATATGTATATGTTTTATACAACCCTAATGAATTTTCGAGCTTAACCGAAACCGGTTGGTTTTATATATTGAAGATATACGCAATAAAGTGGTTATTAATACTAAGTTATTTTCTCACAGAAATTGTTGTATCTACCATTATGTTGTAGTGAGAAATATGATCTAAACCATTTTAGAAAGGGAAAATACCACGCCTTGTGTTAAAATCTAGAAGTTACCCACAGGAGAATTAAAATGTGCACCTTTCTGAAACCAAAGGTTCCGACCGCAATTTAAAAAAATCTGTTATTTTTATATGATTTTAATTATTTCTGTATGATTCTAATTATTTTTATATGATACGACAAAAAATGAAGTGAATATAACGTTTGTAATACATTTGTCTAGTGAAATAAGTGTGTGTTTTATATATTCTTTCGTTATCAGTTATTTTAGTTACATTTTTTTTTGTTTGCATTTTGAATTTCAATATTTAAAAAAAGTTTGTTTCTAATTAAAAAAAATTTGGAAGCGTATTTCATTACCTTTCGAAAACAGTTTACAGTTTTCGGATACATTAAAAAATATTCCATTTATTTGGATTTTATTGCTAAGTGGAAATACTCTGACAGAATATGTCTGAGGCCAAAGTAGGAAAATCTAACTAACTAACAATCAAAGCATCCACAAACAGCGTTACTTATTTAAAAACAATTGTAATTATGCATGCATATTCTGCAAAGGATATATATATAGGCAGCTGACTGGTGACGGGCTACGACACCTTGGCTACGGCAGTGAGGGCGGGCTGGTGGCAGAGGCGATAAGGGCGCAGGGCATGGGCTGCGCAGGTCCACGCTAAAGTGATTAATGAATGTTGCTCCGCCGCAATTGAAAGAAAATAAAGCTCTACTAATAGCGGCGTCCCGGTACCGGGGTGGGGGACCCCACTCCTTCCCCGGGCTCTTAGACCACGTACTGTAGTACCTATTAAATTAGTTTAGTGCAACCGGCGACTTGCCATGGCTGTGCTACGAATTACTGTGTAGAGACCTCGTTCTTGCTCGTATTATGCGGCATAAAATTTGCACTCGCATTTATTTCATATAAACTTATTACAGTAAGGGTTATTACGAAAACCTATACGATGCATGATCTGGCCAACAAGTTTGGGGTTACTATTGATATTTTTACTCACTCCATTTATAGAATTAAGCGTAATCTATACCGACACTTAGTTGAATCCTACAAAATATAGTAGCGTTCGTAATGTAGTTCTAGTGATTTGTCTTGTTCTAGTTTCTGTATATTATTATGTTATGTTACATATTTTACTAATATTGTTACATATTCAGTTTAACGTTATTTCGTGCTTTGAAAACTTTGTGTATAATTTACGATAGCTCATTATGTTTATTCTATTGTAAAAATCCATGAAAAGCCCGGCTTGGCGTAAAATCAAATTTTCAAAGTATGAATAATTTTTCTGGTGTAATTTTGTGAAGTGGGTATCACCCTAGTAGTAGTTCTATGGTATCACCTCTCGGTCTCTTTACAATTGTAAAAAATAGCTCAACTCTCCAACTTCTGAAAACTGAGGAACTTGATAATAAGTAGCCTTTTTATTTTTTTTAAATCGTGAAATTAACCGAAAGTTGTGTAACATATAAAATTCGGCCACCTACCTTACAGTTGGTATTTTATAGATTTGCATTTGAAAAGCGTTTGCTTTATTATTGAACATACTAATTTCGGATATCGGTACATGGGTGAGTTATGTGTAATTGTATTCCTGCAAGTATAAATCATATCAGACAGGCGATTAAGTAGGTACCAATATTATTTTATTAATCAATAGTTCCTTATTTGAAATGTGCATTTCTTTTTTATATTTCAAAGGTAGGAAAATTTCTTCTTTTGAAAGGCAATGATTCTGAAGTAATATATATTTTTTTAATAAATACTTTCAGCGTCACAAATCCTACAATTTTCCATGATTTTTCACGGGTCTTCGCTGGTATTATTATCTATTTATGATTTTGACTTTCTAAATATATATATATATACATATAATTTATTTAACGGCAATATAAATTAAAGTAAAAAAGATATAATATTAAGTAAAACAAAAATTTAAAGTGATGTAGTTTGTTCTCAGTCATCCTCACTAGGTATTCCTGTCCCGAGGCGGACTGTAGGTTGTTGTATGTGTGTTGATCATGATTTCCTTATCTTCTAATTTATTGGTTCCCACAAAATATAAAATAAATTAAGCAAAAAGTATTTATGTTTTTTGTCTGTAGGTTGCGCTGGGGTTACTTCATAATTTTAATGATTTCCTCATCTTCATGTTTAATTAGCCATAATTTGATGTCTTTTTAAAACTTTTCTATATCCATGGTGTTTTTAATTTCAATAGGAAGGGCATTATATAATTTTATGGGTTTATGGGATATAGGTTTTGAGTTTGCCTCTGAATTATTTTTAGTACTGCTAGTCTTAGTCCAAGCAAGAATTTTCCTTTACGGTACTTGCCAAAGTGTGTATGTTTTTAATTATAAGTAGTTATGGCTCAAGATTAGCAGTAAAGACTAATGGTAGTAAATACAACGCTTATCCCCGCTGTAATAACTTAGAGATTAAGTCATATTACATAAGTTCCCCCGTATCGTGGGATAGTTGTAGGATCAGCAGTATTTCATAATTACACGAGTAATTTAGCTTTGGCCAGTTCTATTATAGTGGATTTAGTGTGTGTCTTGTCGGACCTTTGCAATTAGTTCTAGGAGCGCTTTGAGCAGTCCATATTAGTATGTACCGTGGAACCCCTTCAGCTATGTTCAATTATTGTTGTACCTCTTTGGAAACTTTCATTATAATTGTTTTTTCGTTAGTGAACCGTGAAAAGACTTTTTTTATTATTTATAGTCTCATCAATTTTATATGATTAATTAATTAGAATTGTACATGCCAACCCTGATAATAAATTTTAATAAAAGATTTCAGCTACTTTTAATATAAACATTTCGGAAAATTTTAATTTGTCCTAAAATGGGTAGAAATTTCAAAATATTTTTACTTACAAATTTTTAAATTTCTATGCTAAAAAAATAATAATTTCTTATGTCTTTATAATTAATTGTATAAAACTGTTATATTTTGCTTTTGTTAGAAGTCAACTTGAGTGATACTCTTCTGGAACCTATATGACTACATTCATGTACATGTACAAGCTTGCAAGAATTCAACATATTTTTCAAACTTTCTATGTTTTAAGATCGGAAGTTCACCAAATTTCATAAATATTACACTCTTCTAAATGATCTGAATATATGCTTAAATTGTAATACCGAAGGATTTTCACTGACTTGGTATTTCTATATAAAATTCTAAATGATTGTCCACAATTGCTTCCACTGAAAAGCTTTCGGATTTCATCACGTCGAAATTTATTATCGTGATTTATTTCCGTAAAAAAATTATTATTATAAGCGTATTAATCATTCCCTAGAAAACTAATGGAGGGTGAGGAAAAGTTAATAAAGATGTAAATGTTCGTTTGTTCAAAATCTTAAATCTCCGAAAGTTTTTCACCAATTGTTTTGAAATATTGACACAACTTTGCATTCGAATACGCGTGTGTTTTTAAATACATATCGTCGCTGTTAAATCAAACCGGCATATATGCAAAAATGGAGCTTTTGAGTTATTGGTGTCAAAAAATGTCTTTTTTTCCCTTCTATTTTTATGTCTAACCGGCATGTCGTATAGTTGAATAAAAATCTGTCAGATGGCGTTGGGCCGGTATGCATTTACGCGTGAATCGCCATTTTTTTTAGCAGAAGACAGACCTATTCCGCAATACGCCAGTTGCTTCAAAACTTTCAAGGGGGAAATACGTCCATCATGTAAGTAAAACTGGATTATCTCACAATAGTACATTTTTATTACTACCCAGATATGACTTATTGTATGACTTATTGGCAGATAATCCGGTTTGCACTTAATAAAAGCGTTTATAGCAGCCTCAACTAAAACAAACCGGCATATATGCCAAAATGTCTGACCCGGGTAAGATTTCTCCCGGTTAAAAAAATAAATTAAAATACGCAAATTTAACAAAAAAAACTTTAACAAACTGTAAGATGCGAAACTGCGGTGAGGAATACGAGTCTAAAACCCGTGGAAGAGTGAACCAACGAAGCATGAAGCCTCCTTGCCACAACTGTAAACTCAAGTGTTCCTAGTCATTACTACAGATCTCAAAGTTCTCGGGAGTATATCGATGGTGGAAAATCTATCGCCAATTACAGAGATTATCTAAAAGAAAGAAAGGAGTCAAACCTTGCAGGAATCAGCTTCTACCAGTACAGAGGTTTTTTCAAGTCATACAAACTTTCACACCGAAGAAAGATCAGTGTGATGTTTGTCTCATTTACGACGGCAACTTTTACTTCAAAACCTCCTACGGATCACATGCCTGGGAGGAGGCAAAGAAAAGGAATAAACGGGGCAATGGGAGCGTGAATCCTGTTCTGATGCAAGCTTATTCCAAGAGACCATTGATGAGAAGAAGAAAAATGGTATCCTAAAGTTAGTTACCGCCGGGATAATACCGTCAATTTATTCAGATTTCCATAAACGATTGGGAAACTGTGAAGTTACCAGCAAAGGAAAAAGCAGTATTATGTTTATTGTTTATAAAAAAAATTGTGAAGCAATAAATTATTTTTTCATTGACAACATTGAGTTTTTTTATACTTTAAACAAGTTCCAAAAGAAGAAGCCACTGTGACACAAATGCAAATTTTACACTGATTTTAAAGCCATACTGACATATCTGCATTTTAATCTTAATTTAAGAAATTTTCGATTTATTTGCAACTACTACTTCAATAAGCAGTATTCGTCTAAATTTTATTCATTCATAAGGTGGCTTTGAGGTGAACCAAACGGACGTTAAAAGGAAAATATCATATGCGAAATCTTTAAAGCGCTCTGGTGAAAAACAAGCATTTTGCAGATATGCCGGTTTGATTTCACAGCGACGATATATTGTATAGATGTCACCTGTGAAGGTAATTTTTTTTTTAAACAGTGCTGTTCTGTTGTTTCTCAATCTGCACAGTCAAACTGAGCCTCAGCAACGCGTGGCGGGGTAAAGCTAGTAAAGAAATAAATTAAACCATTTAACGTTTGAGCCACCATATATTTATTTTTTAATGAACGCTGACCAGTTTCGTAACAACCGTTACTTCATTTTGGTAAAATATATCATATGTACCTTAGGGCAAAACCGGTCAGCGTGTATTAAAATTTGAATACATAGTGGCTCAAACAAAGTTAAATTGTTTAATTTATTTGCAATGGATAACCACAAAGTTATAGCTGGTTTCAAAAGTTTTTTTTTCAATTCGTTGAACTGCGAAGATGAAATTCACCAGTTATTCAACAATCAATATTTTTGTTGGAATCCCTTATTTCATCAAATAATATCGACCGGTCAGTGGCTGAGTTGGCATCGCGTCTGGGCTGGCTGACCAAGTCGCCCATTACGATACAAACAACATTTTATTTGCTTAATGTGGTGGTAGTAGGAGATTTTAAAATTATTGTCAGGTTATTCGTATCCCGGAAATGTTTGTCTTTCTTTTTAAAAATATATTACGTCAATTATTGAAAATTGTGCAATTTGTCAAAACTCATTTTCCCATGAAGTAATATGATAATCTTTAACTGTTTGTAAATAGGGGTGACGAGAAGTCACTCCGCTTTTACCTTAATAACGCAACTGACCGATATCGTATCCTATTTGACATATTACTACTGGCGCTAAAGATATTGTCCCGGCTACTGTAGCGACTCCGTCTGTCCACAGAGGCGGATAATTACACGCCCCAGCGAACGCATCAGTTGTCATTAAATCATAATTATGATTGCTCTAAACGCCTCTGGTCAACTGATGTTCGGCTACAATGGGCAAGATGAGTACTTACATCCCACGTGAATGCATTTCGACACACCAAAGTCTCTACGTATATACACCGCTACGCCTCTACACCTCTACACCACTACACCGCTACGCCACATAGTCTGGCATTGGAAGATGATTGTATAATTCCATCCTCCGCGGGAACTGGAAGCCAACCTCGTCGGACGGTGAAATGTGGCGGGCTTTTAATTAAAACTGGAATGATGAATCTGTTGTTTTAACGTTTGATTCTTTAATTAATTGTTCTCGGCTTCATTGCCGCTGCCCTGATGTGCGATACCCGCCTGTTTAGAGGTTCTCATTTCAGTCGAATCCATTTTAAATATTTACATTATATATCACACTAAACAGATGAGCTATCTACCGTCTTGCGAGGATTCTGACCCGCAGGTACAATTTGTCAAAGAACAAGTTAGAACGTTTTGTTTATTTGTTGAATACTTGACGTTTTGTGACTGATAATGGAGTAGTCTGGTTTTCTTACTTGCACATGTTTCAATATATTATATTAAACTAGGTAAACGCGTTATAAGGGTGGAAACACTATTCTTATATTTGTTTTATAAAATATTTGACGGAAAACTGTGGCTCGTATCGCATGGCGCATGGCCGTTGAATTCCACATTTTCATTCTAGTAGTTGGGCGGCTTCCTCCAAATGTCGAACAGACCCAGACGTAGACGGAGCTGTCGCGGAAGATAAAGAGAAGAATAGACACAATGGAGTAGCTGGAAGCTGTGGCACGGGCGGGCGGGGGAGGGTGGGTCGCGGGGGCGACTCGGTGATGGCCTTTATTGATATTGACAGAACAACATCCTGCGGAATGTACACAGCATACGACACTAGTATTGGCTTTGAGCAACAAGAGACTACCGCCCTTTATATAAGGCTGTATATTTCTTGTGTATGGCACGAGCAGTGCGCACGGTGTAGCCGGTGTAATCACGCCCATGCTTGAGATATCGCGTCAAAAGAAAACTATTTTTAAAATACCTAGGTATATCATAAAGTGTGTAAGAGTCCGAGAGTTCCCACTCGTACTTATGTTTATGTTGGCTGTGCTCGAGAGACTTGTGTACACTTGTGTTAGCGCTGGAGTTTCAATATTAGATCAATCACTGACCTGTTAGCTTTTCATTCTCACCGCGAGTTTGGATTTCTCCTTTTAAGTCTGCTTCGCCGCTGATAAATCTTCCACAGCCGTTGGTGCTGAAGGGCCTCGAGTGGCTCGAATCAATATTAGCTCTACGACTGCCACACTTATCATTTATTTTCTTTATGTCGTTCTAACTTCCCGAGTTGGAAAATAGTGGGTTATCGCAAATCATCCACATTTATTGTTTGTTAGGTATTCATTTTTTTTAATATCCATTGTTTCGATAGTTTATGATGTGACATATTACAAGAAATAAATGCATTGGACGCTTCACCTATCCCAACACGTTTGTGTATGTGGACCCGAGTTTACCGTCAAACTAATTAATTCTGAAAAATGATCAATCTTTCAGAACTGCTACAGCATCCATTAGAATGTAGACAGGTGAAGGTGGCATAAAGGTGCGCACACTCTACCACCATCACCAATGCGATCAAGCGACCTATCAAGGAACAGAACAGATATTGTCTAGTGAGTCGGGTAGCGCACCTAATTTGTAAACAAATATTGATGTCAATAAACGCCCGGGTTACCGGCATTAAATAAAAAAAGGAGGGGCCAGCAAAGCCCTTAACGAACTTATCCACCTCATGATCGGCGTAATTGATGGTTTTTGTTAGTGCGTTAGCAATAATTCGGCATGTATCCCTGACCTGATTACGTCATTAATAATAGTGAAGGAAGGCGGGCAACGGTTATCTGTCTGAGCTGGTGAGTTGGTCTCTGTGCGCTGGCTGTGGCGGCCATGTCAGCGCGATGTATTTCTGCGAATAGGCCCGCAGACGGGAATAGATGACCCCCGCCCCGCCCCCGCCTTGCCGGGACTGTAGATCGGCACTTATCCTTATGAAGTGCCGCCCTTGCGAATATTTCCTCCGAAGGGTACGTTTTATTCGACTTTTGGTCGTAAATAATGGATGTGAATGAAGAATACTGCCGTAGTTTTCATAAAATCTCTTCCGCTCCCTGAAAACATGTTTACTGATGTTGTATAAAGCAAACTTTCTCAAACAGAGTAGGCATTAGTTTGTATATACTGACGGATACTTTGTTTTTCTGTTTGGCATTTTCATGTTTGGCTTGCATGACCCATTTTAAAATATTGTTTTTGTGACATCTATAATTATTAGATATGTAGGTGGTACATAATCTAGTTCTAATGGCTAGACCACAGTTCAACATTTCGCCAAAACTGCGAAGCAGTTAATACATAATTAACAAATATATTATACGGTCGCACCTGGGAATCCAGATTCTCTTATATCTTATATCTTACCATTCATAAATCTTAACTTCCTTTCAATATTTTATAATAAGCCATATTTTAAAACTTCGGTAATTGTTTGGTTTCGGTTGCCTCCTTTTTGTACCTTTTAAAATGTCTGCTCAGAAGATTCTCATTTATGAGCACAAACTGCCTCCTGTTTTATATTGTGTTTTATTTTTAATATTCTTGTTTTGTCCTGTCCTGCTGTTATTGTTATTCTAATTTTTTTCATCACTTTGTGTAAACAGTATATTTTGTGTTGTAATATTAGATCTTCATTGGGTAAGGCACACTGTAGGAATAATTTTAAGAACATTAGGTACCACTAATACTAAATTACCGTTTTTAAGTTTGTTATAGTTAAGCGCACTTGAAGTGAAATTACACTAAACTTCGCTATGTATATTCCATGTTATTATTATTATTATTATCGGGCCAACACTCTACCAGTTGAGCTACCGAAACCTATTTGTCTTATTTTATTTTCATTGAGAGTTGTTAATATAATTTTAAATGTTTTAATTTTTATTATTTTGTTCGTGAACATATCCATACCTCAGTAGGTACCTACTATAATCCCGGCGACAGCTAATGAACAGTAAATATGTGTATTTAAATAAACGCCTCTACCACGTCGAGGATATTACTTACAAAACGAAGTAAACATTATTGAATAGGAAACATTCGTAAATTTGGCGGCTCCGTATATTTAGTAGATGTCTTCGCCTCTCCACACGTAAGATTTATGTATAAACTCTGTGTGTATTGTATTGGATGTAATAGGAACCGGGGACTGGGAATGGACCGTGGGAGATGCTATCTCCGGAGAAGTGGCACGGCAGGGAAATTGAACTCGGCTGGAGATAAGCGGCTCGCGACGTTAGTAAAACTCTTCTAGTTACTTGGCCGTCTTTGTATTGTACATGTTCCACGGTCCTTGAGTGGGTTTATTGTTTTGACCGAGTGATTTTCGACCGACGCAATCGAATAATGACACATTAGCGAGGTTTTTCTCATTTACTATTTGCCATCGCTCACAGTAATCGAGCGATGAATCTCTGAAGCGTACACTGTACACTGGTACTTAATCTCTTCGAAGGCTAAACCTCCGCCCGCACTGGCCGGCATAGATAAACTAGTCTAATCCCATCAAACAAACCCAACTGATTTTATCTCATTTCATCCCAAATTCTGCTTTAGTTTTGATCAATTCCTTACGGTTCTTTGATTGATTTTTGATTAATGTTATTTTTTTTTGTTTTGCCCGCTATTGGGTAAAATGCAGCTAATGAAGAAATGTAAGAAATGCTGAAGTGTTATTATGTATAAATAATGTGCGTTATTCCTCACGCCATGGTGTTCTGGAGTGGAATCAGAATGTTTGTCGAGTTTGACGGAATAATATTTGCATATCCCGTAACATGATGGTTGTGCAAACATGATTAAAGGATACAACGGTACAGTGTGATACACCTCTCAGCCGCTGTACGGACGATACAACCGATCTCCGACTGCGTCTGATTTATTGTAAATTGGTCCACCAACTTCCCCGCCCCACACCGCCCCACGCCCCCCGGGAAGCCTCGAGCTATCAGCGTCTCCCATCACAGGATTAGGAGCTAGCCTCGCATTATATTCATGTTACGGTCGGACCACCCTAACAGGAGACCTTTCCTGATACCCTGTACTTCATTTTTCTCATAAACCGACCATATATTCTAAAGCATTTCCTTCAAAGCCTCTTATGCTTGCTTTAGTACTTTGTATGTGCTTAGTACTATGTATGCGAGGAAACAAAAAGTTTAGACAAAATTACTTAGTACCTACTGTAAAGTAAACACAACGTAATGTTAATTGATTAAGCGTCTCGAAGTCCTGTTTCGACTCTACCACTTTGCATTTTGTCAGTAAATTTGTTTGTGTTTTCCGTGTGCAGTCAATCCTGTTAAGATGGTAGCCGTGTTTGTTATACCATTTTCATTCGACTGTTTCGAGCTGTCATGTCGGAGTAATAAACATTACGCGAAGTCTACACGGAGAAAAATGACTATTGCTAATTTATTAAGAATGTCTTAAAACTATTGGTAATTCCGGTTAAAAACGGAATTGCAGGCCTTACCTATGAATTTATAGGTTTCCAGATTGAAACTTTTAGTAAATTACAAATAATTTATCATGATGTCTAAACACGTGTTCAAGAAAATTTTTGCGTTAAAACGAAAAGGCATGTCAAATCGATAAAACAAAATTTTATTTATGTTTTATTAATAAGGCTTGTTTATTTATCGTGAGGGCAAAAATTGATTTCTCTCCATGTACTGTTATCTGAACTACTAGTTATAATGTAGATTGTAGACCCATGTTAAAATCTACAGGAACTACCACCGTTAAAACTTGTTGAAAGTAGATTTCATATTGAAGTATTGACAGTTTTCATTTGGCAATCGGGGGACCTTGCCTTTTGTCTCTCGCAGATCGGACTGGCCGAGACCGGTCGAGCCCAGCCAGGCGTTTAGCGCGTCCGCGTCCTGCGAGTCCTACCCAACTAAGCTCACTTCCTAACTCTTAGATTAGCCATAACTTTATTCGGGAACATTCACACTTGAAGAGGGCTCCGTCCTGAGCAAATGTTATGTTACCCCCTCTCACCTGGTAAAGGCTAATAAAGGCCGGTAATGGCCGCCCTCCTGGGGCATTAGGGCGACCCCGGACCCCCGATCCCTTCCCTTCGACAGCCGTACAGCCTTACAGCTGGGAAACCTTCCTTCCCATTAACTAGCTGTTTACGTAACCACTATTATTTTATCGTGCTGGTGTTTTATTTGTTTTCTCCCATTGCCTGGATGCTGGATGCCTTTGTAAAACACATTGTTTTTTCCCTCCCCAGCCGAGGCTGAGCGGCGATGGTTAAAGCGACGGCTTTTCAATCTTTCTGGCGCGATTCCAGCTCCGAGAGGAATATGACATTCTACGGAAAACTTGTATAATTTGGCGACGTTTGTGTTATCTCACATTTGGCAGAACACAAGCAGTATCCATTACGGATATAATTCATAAGTCGCACATTATTTTCGAGGTTTCTATTGTGTAAGCATTTTCCTGCGCTATATTAAAAAATTTGAACCAAAAAACCGTTTTACTTTAATATAATATTAAACATATATTTTTAAATTACTCAATGCGTTAATAACTTAATGGTGACAGATTCTAATCACTAAATCTGAGCGTTGTTCTCTTTATTTTATCAAGCTTCCTTAATAATAAGTATGAAATTTCTTGCGTGCGTATATTACGTTCTTAATGTGATTACATGGGGTACTTTTGCAACATGTAAACCCCGAGATGTTTCATATTATACTGTAATATAAACCACGTAAAATTTTAAGGGGTCCACCGAAATTGTTTCAGAACCTCAGTAACGAATGTGTAGGTAGAACTTTGGCTTGTAATCGTCCCCTCTATTGGCCCATAAATACAGCCCAGAATAATCTGACGACAGAAGGTGTACCTTAATCACCACATGACCTGAACCTTACCACCTCGCCGCCTCCTGCTACCTGCACCTGCTTCTCGTACCTGCTTCCCAACATAACATTATATACACTGGAACTGGAACACTTTAATTATTACTCTGCTGAGAAGTTATATTGTGTTATGGTGCTTTTTGTTTGATTTTCACATTATTTATTAGATTAATATAAATATATTTCATTGAAATTTTCTATCATCAGAAGAAAAGTATTATACTAACATTTATTGTAGTTATTACTGAAATATATTATTATAGACTTATAAACATCTACAATTTCTGCAAAAGTGTTGCCAACTGCTTGCAATCAAGGTACAAGCGAGTATATAAATGACTCAGTCCTGATATTATTGTTGCAATTAAAAATAATGTTCGATCGAGTGAATTTACAAATGACGTCGACGTTTTTAGCATGATAAACTTTTTGTTTTAATAAACGTTTTCGGTAGGTAATCCTACCTGAAAACTTTATCATATCAAAATATTATTTCTGAAAATTTTTGATTATTAGGCATAATTATAGGAATTGTTAACCATATGCAACTATAGTTTATTTCTAACCATTGGGTAAATGTAAGAAAGGTTTTAGGTGGTACGCCTGCTTTTTGAATGTGTAAGAGCGAGATGACAGATCGAGGTATAAAAGATGACGGATGCATCCGCTCGCTCTCTTTTCCCAACCGACAGCTCAGAAGATAGAAGTAGTCAATCCGTACTAAATTGTTAATAAACATTAAATCCAAACACGCGTTCTATTATTGAGATCCTACAGTACCACCAAGTCTGTATATAACAGTAAATAAATAACTGTATCCATTTTATGTACCCATTTTTTCATTTGTTCTTTTATTTATTTCAGTAACAAATTTCTTATGTATATATATTAGGTATATTCAAACGTTTTGTATGTTATGAATTAGCGACATACGTCCTGGTAACCTAGACAAGGATTTAGCTATAACAATGAGCGAGTACATGAAACCGAAATGTATCGCTTAATTTAAACAAAAATGAAACCTTTACAAGATGGTGCAATAATTTGCACCGAAACAATGCGACTCAATGTTAGTGGTACTGTATTCTGTGAATGTAATCTATGAGGAAAATGCGATTCTCTACTAGGCGGTCATAACGACTAGCGACTAGCAACTCACCCTCGCTAGGAAAGGAACGTGTCCCTTAATGAAATTTGTGCCCCCGAGGACCAGTCCTGGACCGCTGCTGGTGTCGCAATCATTTCCATTAGACAGGAATTCTTGCCTGACGGGATTTGTGTTTCTCTTCGTTATTACAACCAATGGTGTCGCTGGACCTTTCACCCTTACATTATCACCAGTCTTATTCCATTTCTCATCTGCATAATATTGTACACAAAATTAAGTTACCTTTTTAGTATATACACTATCTGCACCTTTATTAGTGGCACTATTGTGTATTACTAATAATGGTTGTTAACAATTATCTATCGTTGGTTATATATTTTTTAAATACATTTATTTAACTTTTACCCACTTCTCGATATCCGATCAAGCTGAAACTCGGCAGATATACTCGTTGTCGATGATGATCCACTTTTGGTTGCAACCACGTACACAAACGCGAACATATACGCAATTTATCTGAAACTGGATGACATGACAGCTGTAATGGACTAAATAAATGCCACTTGGCGAGGTTGACCGATTTGTTGACTCCAGTGCCTGGGTAGGTTAAACTTTTGTTTTTTTCGGGTTGATTTTTAATATTTTACAAAACGACGTTTTGTATATTTATTTGGTTGCAAGTCAACCGGTGAAGTTTCTGCTCAGTCTCTCGGACTCGAGTCCTTTGACTCGGGCGCATTTACCGACAACAATCGGAAGTCGGGCGAAGCGAAGCGAAGTTGCCCGAAGCGAAGTGAAGTTCGTGCCCACACTATCGTATTCGGTCAACTTCGATCAACTTCGCGAGTAGTGTAGCTGGGCTTTTAAATTTTAACATGGACACTGTCAATGATAAAATGAAAAAAACAACAAATTGATAGTGAAATTTAAAAAAAAAGAAGATAATGAAATAAATACTGATCTGTTTTTTCTATTTTCCACAACACTCTTATTATTAAAACAAATTTTAAATATATATACACGTAGATAACGTTAAATCAAACTACATACGGGTTGTCCCCTAAGTTATCGATCAAGCGAAGTGGAGGTCATTTGTAATCAATATAATCCAAAATGTGGTCATATAGTAATGTAAATAAATTGATACATATAATTACAAAATAAAAGGCAGAAAAAATTACTTATTAAAATGAGCAAATAAATAAAATATCTTAAAAAATCTAAAATACTCAGGCAGATCATGATAATTATTAACTTAGTGATTTAATGTGGGCATTAATCGTCTGAGAAAGGTGAAGGTCCGCAAAGAATGCAAGGCGGATATAAACGTATTGAGTAAGATTAAGAAAGGGACACTTTGGGCATGTGAAGCGAATGAGCGAAGAAAGGAGTGTAAGGAGAACATATGACGCAAATGTGAATGGTAGCAGAAGTTGGGTACCCCGAGGAGTCAGAATAATAGATGAGTATATATGTGACGATGTATGAATGTGAATGAGGCAAGGAGTGTGTGCCTACTTTGCTTGGAAACGGCGTGGAGGTTAGATAATTAGTGATTTTGTTTTTTCTTGTATTTTATTTTTATTTAATTTATTTATTTATTTATTTAGAATTTACGGCACATTTATTTGTTTTTTGTTTTGTAGTTTAATTATTTTAATTATAATAGAAACATTTTCCTGTATGTGAACGATATAATTGAAGATTATGTATAATGTTTTATGTTAAGCAAGAATGATGTGTATTTTAAATGTTTTTTGTTACCGTGAACAGCGAGAAACGTTCCTTTCCCATAATTCGTGGTTCGGCTCGCGCAAATTTTGTCTTTTTTATACGCACCCTTACATTATTTCGTGAACACCTCACTAAAAGAACCTGTGCTAATTAATTCACTTATTTTTAATTGCATTTAATATATTGGACCTGAGGTTATATGGAAGATATCTGCGTCAGAGGAGATAATAATGTATTTTTTTGCTAATTGAAAGGATTGTTGGGATGTTATTATATTTTGTGCATATCGAATATGTGCAAGGAAGCTTAATTGCAATGCCATCGGAATGTCACGAATGACAAACACTAGCGTTGCCTGTGGAAGGCTGGCTGCGGACAGTGGGTGGGTGGAGGGACTCACAGAAATGCCGGTGGTCATTTCTCCCTGCCTCCCCTCATTATTTAGCATTGGGAAATATCCGTTCTGGCCGCTATTACTTTGGGCACCATTTGTCACGGAGACCGCAGCTGCCATCTCTGATCCCGGGCGGCCGAGCGGCCAGGGGCGGAGCCTGCCACCAACCAACCTCCCCCATGCTCATTACACATTACTTCACATTTACACCATTCAATTCTGACAGTCATGTCGTTTGGACGTTTTATTACATTTATAATCGTAGTTATTGTTAATACTAATTAAGGCTTTGATTTTGTCCGCAAATCCGGTTCAGTGAAGAGCTTTTGCTTTAAATTTACTCATCATTGTTAAAATTTTAAACCTTGTATTCCCATTGAAAATATAAACTATAATTACTTGATGAAAAATCTAAATTTATTAAAACTCTCAGATCGAAGAATTATATCCGACTTAATATTTATGTTCAAAATTGTAAATGGTAGTATAGACAGTCCTGATTTAATTAACCTTATTGAATTTCATATACCCACGAGAGCTACTCGTTCTAAAATTTTGTTTAAATGCAAAAATATCAGGACTGAGTATTCCAAACACTCGCTTGTACATAGGTTGCATGAAGTTAGTAATAAATACGCAGATGTGGCAGATCTATTTAACTGCACGCAAGGTAGGTACAAGAGGGCTATGCTATCAAATCTTTTCAATCAATATTAATTTAATCTAATTCTACCTTATTTGCACTATAGAAACTTATGTACTTGTATCTCTTGTTTACTTACTTACTTACTCTCTAATGTCATTTCACAATCAAATGCCACATATATTTGTAATTCTTTTTTAAAAATATTTCTACGATTTTAACTGTGACATGTTATCATTGTTTATGGTATATTTATTCCGTTGATATTAAATAAATAAAAATTGCAAGTGTGTTTATGGAGAATTTAGCCATAAAGTCCCTACCTATAATATAATATTATTTAAATTTCCCTTTACAAAATTTGTCGAGAATTCATGCTATTCACTTTGATGTATTATATTTAGACGAGACACGAAGCGAAAAAAATCGTCCCACTTTTTTACCTCCAATTAGTCAAGTTTGACCTCCAACGCTCTAACGCTGAACATCCGAAAAATACTGAATCCGGTCCCCGCGCACTGCTACTCACGAGATATAAGTAGGCAATAGCGCTTTAATCAGAAGTAAAATACAATCAAAAAGCTATAGTTTAATGTTGTGACATATAATTTAATGTTTAATATATTTACAAATTTAGCTTGTGTAGTAGATAATATTATTTATATTTATGTGTACAGGCAATACATAGCCTGTGCAAACTAATCAACAAACCAACAATCCGAGTTTAACAATCCGATTTAAGCAAACGTCGACCAAGTACCGAAGAATTTTTTTTTGCTACACTTTTTTATGGCATTGGACATCTTATTTCGCAATCTGGAATATTTTCCTAAATTGCGCTTATTTAAAATTCGCCTACTTTTCATCATCGCTTTGTTCCGATTAATACACAGAAATTGAAACATTCATGAAATTTCAAAGATAATTTTCAAGTTCTGTTATTATTTTAGTTTTGCTAAAAAACTGGCGAATAGTGATATAACAGAACTTGAAAAGAACCTTTAAAGTAGTTAAAACTACGTGATTATTATGTGTGATTAAAGTGGTATCGTTTTTGGTTGGCGCAGTGTACCGGGCGGCCAAGGAAAGTTTCCTTGCTTCCCTTCCCCACAGCCCCTCAGTGGTGCCGACTTCATGTAAGCTTGTTGACACGAGAATCCCCCCTCCAGTCTGGCGGCCCTACAATGCTAAGGAAGAAATACGACTATAGATTTTCAGCACTTTATAAAATTGAATACAATAACTTTATGGGATCTTCACGAGTGGAGGAAATGCGAGTTCCTGTCAAAACGTTGTTTGTTCCTGCCTTCTTGGGGTTATTATTTTTCTTTGAGTTTTGTTCTTCAATGCTCGCGGTACATATCTGGTAGGTACTATCTAGTGGGTAATAATTGTTTCGAGTTTCCAGACGTTGAAGCTTCAGTGGCGCCTTGGGAGAATTGTGTACGGTTAAGGAGTAATAAAGGTCCCGATATTAAGTCTGCCGAGCCCCGAAGCCAACACTGCCTTTGTACTGTACAATACTCGTACCTGTGCCGACCAACCAACCTACAAACCAACAACCAATATGTCTTATTCCCGCCCTGCAGATGGAATAGGACTTTTCACCGTAGAATGTCTGATTGCTTTGTGCGGCCAGTATACGTCGGAACAGTATTGTATACTTTACAACAGCACCGTGCTCTTATATTATTACAATTCATCTCTTAGAATATACGGAAGTACCTACTTACAGACTGCCGAAGATGCCAACAGAACATTTGAATTCATATTTTCATTCGACAGCCGCTCCGAGTAAATTGGTAGATATTTCACAAAAATGCACATGTATTGTGCCCAACGAAGTTATTAATTTGTGTTGGGTATATTGTCTATTATCCAGTGTCCGGAAACGCGTCGTACCATCCGGAAACTGATGAACCTACATCACATTTGGAGTCGATTTGTAGTAACACTTGTTTTGATTTAAGCTTTCGGTTTCGATTAAATTGAGTATGAAGTTGGAAATTTTAATCTAATTTAAAAAATAAATCGATTAAGGCGATTAATATAACTTTTTTTATGTAATTAAAATGGGACTCCTGGAATCGGCCCTGAAAGTTTTTTTTAACCCTTTAGTTGCCAAAAATAAAGAAAAAAGTTTAAAAACACTCAGACATGCTCAGATCGAAAAAAAGATTTTTTCGGATTCTCTGTGATGTAGATTCACCAGTTTCCCGCTTGTAGTACTAGTTTCCGGACACAGCTTACAGAATATACAATGTATACATTTTTAGTATTTTTAATTAACTCCTCAGGTTCTGAGGGACATAATTTCCTTTAGGGATGTTATTTGGCGGTCCTTTTGAGGAAAGGAAGAAGTGATCCTGGGTCTTGCAGAAACCCATTTTGTAGGAGGAAGGAAACATTCCACAGACGAGATGTAAAAAGCTAGCTAGTTGTAGCTGTTGTAGCCGAGTCGTGAAAACGACCATTCCCATGTGGTAAAAAATGTCAACTGTGTACAAATGTTGGACGCGCGTTTGGCGTATTTCCCGATTGTGCATCGGTGCCGAATGATAAATTACGGTAATCCCTCTTACTTTTTTTTCCATTAAAATAACGGTAGCACAAGGATTTATTTATTTATATTTATATTTGAAATGCATCTTTACAGAATAAAAAATTCCAATAACAAAGATACATTATACAAATACACAATCATAATTGCCTAATTAGCGATTTAAATTTATTAATGCTCAGGTGGAGAATATCGATGTCAGAGGCTAGTGAGTTTAGAAGGACCATCATTCTTCCGAGAGGCATTGTTAATGGTAAGTTAGTCCTACATCTCGGAAGAATGAATGGTTTGTGCCTACGCGCTCTTGCGAAGTTATCAGGTACGTAAAATAAAATTTTATTCAAAATTTCTAGATTGTTGATGTGATCATTCAGGGTATCATCTCACCTAGCATCTATGCTCCAAAGACTGCAATCCTTTCGTTAAGATAGGGGAACACTTCAAAGAATTTGAATCCGAAATGTCTGATTTTTTGACCCGACTTTTATTTACATATTCTGTGATGGCAGTCCAATGCACCGGGTTTTTAAACCTAAGATTTTACTAACAAGCAATACTCTCATGCTACTTTTACTTAGTCAAACATTAAAGAGAAATGTTTTTTTTTTAATAAAATATATATTTTATAGCTAAATCTGCCTTTGTCAGTCTTATGACACTAGGTACTCCAAAAAACGAACAAAACAGGTTATTCTTCTAATAAAAAATAAACAAAAATAATACTCCTCTAAAATTACTCCTTTTCCCCATGTGCCAAGCAACTAATGCATGTTGGTACTACATGTTCTGGACACAAATATTTCTTGCAATAGTAGCAAGTATCTTATCCTTCATTTTATAATAGTATCTTATCCTTCGGCTTAGTAATAATCATACTGTCAAAATAAAAACATAAACTTATAAAAAGTCGAAAATTCAAAAATTAAACTATGACTATTTAACTTACGTATTCTGTGACCCCGGTCTCACGCATTGGGTTGAAACTCCAAGACGTGGGTCCGCGTCGCCGGCGTGGGGTGGACTTACGGTGGGAGACGCGCAATGAGGAAAGTACACGAAATCACAACTCATTTCGATGGAGGATAAAAAAGTTATTCGACTTTTTCAAATCACCAGGTCGTACAGACATTTACGTCACCAATAGCGGGTTAGCCGGAAAAGTTTAAAATTGTATTCATTTCATACTTTGCACACGTAGGCGCTGTGTATTTGCCTACGAATGGGGAACTTTTTGAAAACTTTTCCTTTTATACGTGAACTCAACCTAACATAATTTTGACATAAAAATCAAATTGGGTGTTAGTGACAATGACAGCCAATTGGCAATGTACCTGTAGAATACCTTAGTATCCATAGCCCGTATGCATGCTTGCGAGTTTTTTTGAGCTTTTGAATATACATATTATATAAATTTATAACTCAAAAGCTATTAATTCGCAGCACGCGTTACGTTTACTATCTCACCATCTATCAATTGTATCAGATTCAGCCTTGTCTATTTTGTATACTGAAATGCAAATAACAAAAAGCTAATATTTAACGTACCTCGTATGTATATATCTGTGAATGTTGCGTCACAATCTTAAAGGAAGTAGATTAATTCCAAAGTACCTAAGTCAATATTTAAGAGCCATTTGTTAGAAAAGGGGATAATCCCCCAACCATATCGTTAGGAGGAGTCACGCGAAATCCTCATCACGGTGGGCGTAATCTACCTTTTTTACTGTATTAAATTTGTGAATATCACTTATTATGTAAATTCTCGTAAAATTCCAGACGCAGAAAATCCGTTCGTTAGATGTCTACCAGGTTGTTCACATTTCGATGCAAGATTATTCCATCAGTCAGCGACAACTTTAATAATAACTCACTTGATATTAGGACACATTCTCGGGCAAGTAAACGAACATATTGTATCAAACTGTAAAATTCACCCGCCATAACACAGGGTCATCTCTAGCATGGAGGGGAAATATCACAAAAACCACATGTACACTCCAAATCATGTATTAATAAAAAAATATATATAACTCGATATGTATTTTCTTTTGTCCGGCCATGCCTTACTTGCACGGTATAAAATACCCACATTCTCGAGGAATGCAAATTAAAATATTTTTATTCATCAGCAATTTTTCTAATTATAACTAACACGACAATAGATTCATTCGCAGGGAGGACAAGTCACGATATTTTCTTCAGTCGGTCGTTCCTGAATATCACTCAGAATGTAAGACGCGCTCCCTGAGAGAACAACTCTAGATGTTTCCTTCGCTCGGTTGTGCCTTATTAACTTTCATAATGTTGGACGCACTCCGCGGGAGGTTACCTTGAGATATGTCCTTCAGCCGGCCGTGCCCTAGTAACTTTCTTGATCTTAGACCCACTCCCAGAGAGGACAACTTGAAATATCACAAAGTAGTTAATGGGCTTCAATAAGTTAACCCTAATCAATTGAAATTAAGATATTTCCTTCAGTCGGTCATGCCGTAATCACTTTCATGATGTTAGACGCACTTCCAGGGACGACAACGCCGGTCATGCTCTAATAAACCTCACATTGTACATATTCTTGGGAGGACAACTAAAGATATTTCCATCAGTCGGTCATTTATTTAATAATAACTTTCGCCTCTCACATTCTCGGGAACGTGACGAAGATATTTTTAACTCTCGTGTGGTCTTCTCTTTGATCGTCGTCGGTCTCTCGGTGCAAATAGAACTAGGTTACTTGCCAATTATTGAAAACTGTTGCTATTAAATAATAAATAATATATTATCAAAACCGTAATACGTGGGAGAGTTTTTACTTTCATCGTTTTACCACGATGCCGATGCCTGCATATTCACTATTATATTGGTACTTCTACAAACTAATCTCTTCACCTTGGCATTCCATAGCGCTTCAACAACATAGATGTACCTAACAATAAAAAGACAATAAATCCCTAAAAATAAATACAATCAATTAATTAAGTAAACTTCTTCAATAATTGCAAATTCACTTTATGGTGTTATTTTAATTTAAATAAAATAAATTATTTTGTATAAACCACCTTTTAATCAAAATAATCAACGTGTTTCCATACCAATAGTTTCTTCGTCAGGTTTACATGTAATGTAACATTTTTATAATAAAATATTATATAAAATAATACAAATTGTTATGAAATAAGTAATTATTGTATTTAAATATCATGTTTTTGTAAATTATCACAACCAAATTAAAGATGTATGATGTACTGAGGTGTCTAAATAACAAAAAATACACAAAATATAATATTATGAATAAAAGTATTGGTGGTAAACTAAATTTAAGTGATGAATGTAAAATTACATTTTTAAATATAAATTAAAAATTTATTTATTTTGGTTAAAATATAAATTAAATTGTTATTTATTTTGGTTTAAATATAAATTAAATTGTCATTTATTTTGGTTTAAATATAAATTAAATTGTCATTTGTTCATTGTCATGGAATTCCACAAGGAAGCGTATTGGGGCCAACTCTGTTCTTACTGTATATAAACAACTTTTGCAACTTTGAAATTGAGGGAAGCATTGTTAGCTTTGCCGACGATACTGTCTTACTGTTTGAAGGCAACAATTGGTCAGCTGTATTTAAAAAAGCTGAAAAAAATATTAACTTAGTTAAAATGATAGATATAAACACGCTTAGCCTTAACACGAAAAAAACAAAATATATCACTTCAAGCATCAATACTGCAGGCCAACCTAATGATGATTACTCCATAAAAATACATAACTGTACGAATTCCAATGTATGCAATGAGTGCCCCTGTATAGAGCAAACTCCACAGATGAAGTACCTCGGCCTCACCATTGACCCATACCTCAAATGGAATATACATACTCAGATCATTGCGAATAAAATTAGGAAAACAATACATTTCTTCAGATCCGTAATGAACTTCCTTAACTTACAAATTCTAAAAACGATTTATTTTGCATTAACCCAATCTATCATTGAGTATGGTATCATTGCATGGGGAGGGGGTACTTCATCAGCTCTAGATCCTGTTGAAAAGGCGCAGAAAACAATTATGAAAATTATTCTCAAACTTCCTCAAACTGCAAACAGTAACTTAATTTTCAACATAATGAGAGTATTTGATGTTCGACAGATCTATGTAAAAAACTATCCTCATGCATCTCTTTAAAAACAAACACGTGCTTTACGAAAAAAAAACTAACTTTAGATTTACGCGTAATTCAAACAAAGACATGTTGCAAGTTCCAGCACTTTCTTCCACCTTTGGTCAACGTAGCTTTGGCTACTTTGCCACAAAGATCTTCAACATGCTCCCGGAAAATATTAAAGAGAGTCAAACACGGAAAGAGTTTTAAAAAAATGTTAAAATTTGGATTTATTCAAATGATCGAGCCTACACTGGTGCCCTCACCCACACGCCTTGTCATTGACAGTTATTGCAGTATGTACGGTGCTAAAACTTACTATATACGTATTGTGTAAATGCAAACAATAATGGAAAGTAACCAAATGCCTTGTCACAGTGAGTTATTATAGTATGTATTGTGTTTAAACTTATTCTATCTGTATCTTCAATATGTAAACAATAATGTAACCTAAAATAATTGATTGCTGTATGGGAACCCATATTAAACATTTACATATTAGCAAACCATAGACAAAATGGAGAAATAATTAACTAAAAATTCTGCCTCAATACAGGTTCGCCTAGTGAGGCAGGTTATGCACAACCTAAAATATAGTATATTATGCCATTTCTATATAACACTCTTTCATTCATATATATTTTTTCTTATATTAGAAACTGCCGTATTATTGTAACATTATTCTTTCAACAATTTCATTGTTTCTAACTGACATATAATTATACAACTTACTAATGATATATTATATATATTCTGTAATTTTTTGATGAAATAAATAAATTTAAAAAAAATATATATATATTTTGGTTTAAATATAATAATTAAATATTTTAAAATAATTTTATAATGATTTTATATATATACATATATATAATCGCCGTTCATTGTATTTTTTTTGTCCATAGGTAGGTACCTACTTATTTGTCCATTCTGATAAATTATCATTATGTATTTATCCTGACGAAGAAACCATGGGTTTCGAAACTTATAGATTATTTTGATTAAATTGGTTGTGTATACCAAATGATTTGTTTTAGTTATATTAAATAAACAGTTTGATTTATCGTATCGTTCAATTTTAAACATGTTCCACTTCTCTGTACCAACTCTCATCCCTCTCTCTTACCTACCTTCCCCACGCACCCCCACCATAATTGAGGTTCCCTTTCCTCTACGTTTCCTATGCACTTCAATTCTGACATTATTTTAGGTTTTTATGAAACCCTGAGCAAGTTTCAGGGGAAACTTGTTGGTTTATATATCAAGTTATGTATCTTCTCAATAAAGTGGTGTTCGAACAATGTTATTTTATTCAGATTATAATTACGTACACCCACAAAGTGATTGACAATTGTGAAAGTTTAATAAAACAATGCCTTACAAACTATTAATATTATGTTAATATTCTTTTAGTCTTTACTATAAAGCGTGCGTGTTGAAGCATATCCAAATAACTGTGATCTTTAAACAACTGCTGTCAAGTTCATTTACACTATAGAAATCTAAATTGATAAGTGGCCTCACCATTTGGAGGCAAACCACGTGACCATATTTTGGCACCAAGAGGGTTCAAGAATGCTTTGAATAATCTATGACATCAGTCGTACTTTCAACGCCAAAGAGCTCACATTGAAATAACAAGACCCTGCGCAGAAAAGTTAAGTTCACATAAGTCAGGCAACTGTTGGCAGTGCAGTCCATTGTGGGACTTTTCTGCGCAGGATCGGAAAACGGTTAAATAAAACCGAACCGCCTTCAAATCAGGTTGCGTAGCGACGTTAAAAATGAGTGAGGTGGGTAAATTAAAATACATTAAAAAAGTGTCTAACTAAATACTGTAACACAATATCCAGTTTCGGAAATGAGCCTGAACTTTCACCCGGACTAGTAATTCATAAGCAGATTTTATTTTAACGAACTAAATGGTGATATTAAAATTCGAGCTGCCTGTATACTGCCAGATTCATTTTTGACAAATTACAGAAAGGGGGACTCGCGTTATGGTTTTTTCCCTTTTCCCTGGTGGGCTAGTCCATCAATTTGGATGTCTATGTTTACACAGATTTTTCTAGGCTAACGCAACTATTCTAGCGTCAACATCTTCTCCGTTGTGAGCTATTTATCTTTGATACTATAAGTGTAGGTAAAAATCCTTTAATAACTGAATAGGTATGTAAATTTAAATAATTATATTATGGTGAGAATATTTCTGTATCGGTTCGTACGTGATGAAATAAAGCCTAGCAAGTAAGATTTGTACAGCGCGCTATAGGTGTTTTTTTCACAAAAACAGCACTATATAAATTATTATTAATAAACATTTACCTTGAGATGTATTTTAATAAGAAAAAGATTTAGAACTTAGAAATTTATGGAGAGAACTTCGATGTCTGTTAAATAGTCATAATTATTTATTTATTTTTAAATTTCTCACAAGTAACACGATATACAAGTATTTAATCTGTTTTTTAATTTCCGTTTGTTATAGTTAATAATTATTGATTTTCATATATTTTACGATTTACAGAGTTTAGCAAAGGGTTGCGACAAAATCAAACCAGAGGATATCGTCATGGAAAAAGATTACTTCTGGAATCTGTAATGTTTGAAGCGAACGGGCTACATTAATTTATAGTGAGTTGAATAAGGGTAGATAAATGTGGCCATAAATGATTGTTTCTCTCTCAATTTATGTAATGGCTTTCCAACAGTGGCGTGCACAGAGCTTTGGATCAGGGTATGCAGAAGGAAAACAGCAAATTCATTGAAAAAAAAACTTACAACAGACAACTAGTTTTCGCTAAGAATGGTTTTTATTTGATTTTATTTTTTTTTAAACATTATAATTGATATGTACAAATTACAAGCCCATTACCGGATGCATACAATTTCCACATTTTTCCTCTAAATAAACACAGACAATATTTTTAAAGAAAGTCAACATATTATAATATTATCATTATTTCCTTAGTAAATTTGTACTTATTAATAGAGCTACCGACAGATGGCACTGATTGCTATATCTATTGACCGTTGCAATTCGTTCTAAAAGGCTCTTTGTATTTAGACACTTGAATAATAATATCTTATAATAAAAACACATAAATTTGTTTTATCTATTTTTACTATCGTGGTCAAAAACAAATTTATGTGTTTTTATTATAAATTATGATGAGCCACAAAGTGAATGCTTTTTACAATTACGTAATAATATCTTAAATAAATTTTAATAATATCTTGAATGCGCATACAGAACACGTGTACATATTTTGTATATATTAAGTAAACGTTGATTTCTCCGGCGTGAGCTACATTTGGAATTCTTAGTTTCTGCTTTTAACACGTTATTATACTGTACGGCCGATACGGTGCGCGAGGCGCTGCGAGTTATACATAAAACTTCGCGCGCGTTTTTGAAAGTATAGATTGATTTCTTGCAATAAGTTTATGTATACATTGAATAATATTTATATTTTTAGGGAGTGCTTGTGCCTATTTGGAGTACACGCCTCTGTTTTCCAGCTTCAGCCTGCCCGTGCAGAGGAGGTTGCCTACTCTGCGAGCGCCCGGTGCCTACAATTACCAGTGCCGCCAGCGCCCGGGCAGAGCCACTCGACTTGATAAAAACCAGCGCCGGTTGATTTTTTCGCTCGACTTGTCTTGTTATTACAAGTTACAAGGGATATCGCTTTAATCCCTTTAGCCAGTCAGTGAGCCCGACACGGCGGGCGGGGGCTAGCTGGGGAGGCTAGGGCGGTAGGGCGGGCCAGTAGGGCTGCTGGGCGGGCGGAGAACCGCCGGATTAGTGTATCGGCGGCCGGCCGATCCTGTTATCCGTCACGCCAGACGGCGCTTGGGTGACTAATCCGAACACACTTCTCATTGCTACTCCATCCACTCTGCTTATAATATACATACACACCACACGGTATCATAAATATATTATTGTAATATCATAATACCATCAATCAACAAACTCCGTTGTTCACTTTGGCTATCAAATCTATATTAAAGTACTTCCTGTTTTATTATTGGGAAAGGGATTTTCCATAAAAGTGTAAAATAGTCACTAAAAACGTTTGCAAACTTCAATAAAGCAATGATATTTTTTGATTCCAGTTTTACTCAATTAATATGCACTCTGAGCTTATTTATTTCACTTAAAATAGTACCTTCTATGTACCATAGTTACAAAACAATATAAATTGTACATACTATGCACCATGGTTACAGAACAATGTTCTAGTTCTGATATAAAATAGTACATACTGTGTACCATGGTTACAGAACAATGTTCTAGTTCTGATATAAAATAGTGCATACTATGTACCATGGTTACATAAAAATGTTCTAGTTCTGAAATAAAAAAGTACATACTATGTACCATGGTTACATAACAAAGTACTAGTTCTGAAATAAAATAGTACTTAATAAATTCCATGGTTAGCGTAGGGAGCATGGAGAATCCATCGCTCAGGGAGTGGAAACACCACCTGCAATAGCCATCCCAAGCTAAGGTGTGAGCTACCGTGGTCAGGCTGAATGACCTGAGGAACAGTGTCACGAACGGTGCCTCTGAGAAACAGGGTTGCATTTCGGAGTATTTAGACCTTAACCCAGAACTCGGGGCTCTGCTGGCCTCTGAGTGGACCTTCTATTTACCTAGATACTGGTGGAACGAAAGTTGGACCATTCGGAAACTCCCTCTTCTCTTGTGGGGCCTTCAGGGAACCAAGGAAGAGTAGAGACGAGATCCTCTTCCCTCGCGAGCCCTTCAGGGAACCAGGGGGGAGTGGACTCGTCTATCGCGGGGCCTACAGGGAACCAAGGAGGAGTATAGAGGAAAGACGAAGTCATTTTCCATCGTGAAGACTTTAGGGAACCAAAGAGTGGAGGCCCTCTTCCCTCGTGGGGCCTTTTAAGAAACCAAGGGGGAATGAACTCTTTTGGAGGAGTAGAGAGGAGAGATGAGGCCACCTCTTTGAACTTGCGGGGCCTTCAAGGAATCAAAGGGGAGTGGAGAGGAGAGATGAGGCTCTCTTCCCCCGTAGGGCCATCAGGGAACCCACATTGTAGAACCAGAAGACATAGCCACATATCCAATGACAACCCTGGTGAACTTTATAAAAGGGACCAGGTGACTGATAAAGGAATGAGGTGAAATGGGAGATAGCACAATTGGTCTATGGCCTAGGTGTCCACGGGAACTATATGTAGTTCTGTAATAAAAACAGTACATACTATGTATTATGGTTACATAACAATGTTCTAGTTCTGTAATAAAAACAGTACATACTATGTATTATGGTTACATAACAATGTTCTAGTTCTGATATAAAATAGTACATACTATGTATCATCGTTACATAATAATGTTTTAATTCCGATATAAAATAGTACATTTATATATGTATTATGGTTACATAATAATGTTCTCTTTCTGATATAAAATATTACATACCATGTACCAGGGTTGCGTGATAATTTTCTAGTTCTGTTTTATTCTGTTCTTTTTTATATAAAATAGACATATAAAAAAAAATAATTTGAAACATCAATTGAAATGTATTAATTTTTAGGCGCATTTTTTCACACCCTTTCGAAATTTTGTACTGACTGAAGCTCTCATTGTAGACATTTTGTCTTAATTATGGAAATATAGCCAACCTATTGCGATAAACCTATTAATATTTCAATATTTCGTACTTATATGGCTTTCGTCCGCAAATTAAGTTTAAAGAATTGTGCACGGTTCGTCAATAATTTGATATCCTTCAGTTTTAGCAGTCTTAACTTATTTGAAAATTTTCCTCATTAATTACCCGATTTCTATTCAAAACAAAGCTAACCGGAAATTTCTCTTTGAAAGAAACAAGATTAATTATTCAGTAAAGATGAACGAACTTGATAATTCATTTCGCTATGGATTTGCTAAATGTTTGTTTCTGTTGTGAGTCTTCTCCTAACTAATTAAAGGACAGCAACTTAGTTGCCTTGAAAGTGAAGTAGTAGGAATTAATGATGTTGCTTTTGATTACTTCTCTGGACGAATGAAGGCAAGGCATATAAACATAAAATAACAGTTGCATTTTATGGCAGGTGTGACTTCTAAAATTCAAACCCTAATTATGTTTTTCATTTTCGTTTAGAAGAAATACATAAACAAGTTTCTCCCTAAGGCGCTATAATGCAGTAACTTCCGATTGTTAACGGGGGCAAAAGCTCCTCGTCAGTGTTACCTACCACTTCCGAGATTCAGGGTTGAAGGGACTACTCCAGGGGGTTCCTTTCATCAGAAATAAGGGTTCAATGTTCAACGTTTTACTTTTGCATTAGTTTAGTTTTTTTCATTTTACTTTTAGTCCCATAATTCATAGACTTCAATAAAAATATCCAAGGTTTTTTTCGTAAAGTGTTCCAATGTGTTGAATGTTCCAACACACTACAAAAATCACTCTGAGATTTCGGGTATTATTTAAGCCCTCTAATAAAGTCATTTCCATTATATAATATATATATGATATTATCGTTATGATCAATGCGAATTGAATAGTAGGTACATAACCAACCTCACAATCTATACCTCTACCCTGTACCGTCTGCCTGGTTCTGTTGATACTGCCGCAGCTGGGGGAATAATCAAACACCGAGTCCCTAATGAAACACGTGTATTATTGTGTATTTTAATTTTTTAAGAACACCTGTATTTATCCGCAGTGATTTAATTCTGTGACTTAATTATTCTCGATAGTGCGTCTTCATTCTCATAACTGCAAAGAATTTTCATTTTTCTCTGTCGATGGCAGCTACACTTTTGTAGGGATATAATATAAAATTTATTCCTTAAAATATTAACTAGTGCGTTACATTAAAAATAAAATATGTATTCCCACGTTGGTAGTAAGATAATGTTTCTTAAAACCTGCTGACTGCTTTGCGAGACTACCTAATGTTGTAATGCAAACACTTCTGTAGTTATTGGTTCAAATTAACTGAAAAATAAATATTAATAAAGAAAAAAAAAGCGTGACAAACAAATATTTTTGTCCGCTGAAACGCAAACGTAAAAATACTCACTAATACTGTAATGCTGCTTATGCATTTATGAGCCGAGCCCCTAATTACGGGAAAGGAACGAAGCAACCATTACGTTAGCGCCATTTGATGTTGTTTAGTTTCTTTCCCATAATTCGAGGCTCGATTCGCAAATGTATTTGGTAAGAATATTAACTTATTCTGATTTGAACACTGACAAGCTATTGAACTACGTTTCAGAACATTTTCTTTTCGTCGTTTCTTAATACTTCCATAAAACTTCATCCGAGTTACATTATGAGGGACTGTCAACCCCCTTAGCACTTGGTGGTCTGCTGCGTAGAACTGGATATTTCAAGGAACCATATATTAAGCACAAAATAATTCTAGTTTACTTTTCCTTTTTTCTCTCGGGAAGTGTCGACGAAAGGTTTCGTTTCTGGGTCAGGGTGTAACAGACACGTTTTCCATCGACAGCTTCACCACAATGGGCTCCCAATGCTTCTCGCCTTGCTATGCAAAGTTTCTAATTCGATGTTATCATAATTTTGTCCTTTCTCGTTATGCAGTCCTAGAAAGTAACGCTAAACTTGGCAGCAGGAGAAATTTTGAAAAGAAGTAAACATTACTAAGTGGAATGACTGAACGTTTTGCAGACGGCGAAATATTCGAGTCATAAATAATAATTGAACGTTTTCTAGCGAAACTTTCGATAACGAAACCCCTGGAAAGTTCGGCATCCCTTCTGCCGACGTTTACAGCTTGTATACCTGATACTTGAGCTATGTTGTGGAAGTAGTGGCAAGCGGTAGGTAATATTGCCTCTCCAAGCTTGGCATTTATAAAAGGCTAGCTGAACAAACTTCACATTTAAAATTCACGTGGTATGTACTAACAGCTTGCCTCTTAGCTGATGCGATACTACTAACTAATATGTTATTTTCAATGCTTTTTTACTCTAGAAAAAATATGATAATGAAGGTATTTTTATGTTGACAAATACATTTTACAAAACGACTTAAATTTTCAATTTGCAGCTAAAACGACATGTACGTTTTTATTCTCGAATTCGGCGGTGTTGACAGCTCAGAGTACCTGTATTCAATCATAGTTCCATGGTGACAGCCGTCTTACCAGACCTTGAGTTTCTAGGTCATAATTACATTGTAGCCAGTTGGAACCTTTTCCGAATGTGCGGTTTTACATCGTTTTTTAAATCAATTTAAAATTTTAGTACATTAATCATAATCAGAAAAATAAACTTAAAATCTTCCACACATTTTTAATGTATAAAATACCCCATCGTATAAAATGCTTTCCTACACCTTTAATGCATAAGTATTATTAAAAATTATAATTTCGGTTGTGCCTCTGTCTATGCCTCCGGTTCAATGAATTTTAGAAGTGAAAAGAGAATTCAATAAATTACCTACATTTTTTTATCAAAAATATATTTTAATTCCCTATTAAAGTTTGGAACTGATTCATCTAGAATTCTGATTATCCCATTTAGAAAAAATTGATTCTACTTTTACCTCCAATTAATCCAATTTGCCTTCCAACGCTCTAACCGGTCCACGCGCACTGCTTCTCATGTGATAATAGTGAAATACCTTTCGACAAAATATTATTACGCAATAGCATATATGTGAGTGTCCCGTGATTTTTCACCGGTCTGCGCTAGTATTATAATATTTTAAATCAATATTCTCTGTAAACAGTTTACGTTATTTTTCTGTCTAGCATAATTGTACTTCTTGTTCACATCTCTCACGTCGCACACCAGGAGACTGGAGACGACTCTCTTTCACCAGCACTGTGGAGTACGAATGTGGCATGTAGTTTGCTCCATGATCAGCGCCTACTGCTGCACCGTGAAGCATGGAGCACGATGAACTACGTGTATATATATTATAAAACTAGTTGGTTAGTGGGTTGTTCGGGTTACCGGCAGTATAAACGATTTACGACTATAGCCTCGGCTGTTTTCCGTAATCCTATCGCAGTTTGGCATTCTCCGTGTATCATATTGTATCATTTACGAGCACTCCGACTAAATTCATATTAATTCTATCGTTTTCTGGAACCGCGTGTAGATTTTACAACTAGTACGTTCCGTTAATATTCTTAGTACTTCCCGACGAAGTGGAAAGCGCCAAGTTCAGCCTTTGCGTATTAAATGGTATGCGATTGTTTTATGTAGAAATTACCATAGTAGGTATTTGGCATTGTAAAATAATTTCAGCCTATTTAATTCGGTTTGAACTGAGTAAGAATAAATTATGGTATTACCCGACACTCGCGCTTACTCGGAGCGTGTTTCTCTCCCGAGGGTTAAACCGTGTTAAGTCATAGCTCTATCGGCTTTACCATTTCAGCTCGTTCCCCGGAGGATCTTTCAACTTACTTAGGTTTCTTGTTGCGGGATATTGAACCAATTTTCTGCGCTACAATTTTCACCCAAATATCGATTTAAACTTATTTAAGTTTGCGTTAAATTCGGCCCAGAATAGTTACACCAGCGGCAGAGTTGGATTGGATTCTTTTCAGCAAATAAAGGCCCAATATAATAGTGAATGGTTCTCTTGATAGTTTTATTCATTCGACTCGTATATTAGAACATCTTTTGACTGCTGTAATATAATAATATGTGAGTTCACCATATTCCTGTCTTTGTAGGTGTGAGACATTATACCTCTTCAGGCGGGTTCTGTTGAGGAATGTGGGGTCGGGAGGGGGGCTTGGTTTATTATTTTAACATTATTCCGGCGCACAGTTATACAGATATTGGGCCCATATTTCATGCCGCTCCCCGACGTGGAAAATAATTACTATTTCGTTGAATTTTTAAATACCATAGAATAATCTTCATATTTGATAATTAACTGAGATTTTATGAAAATCATACCCTATAAAAACCAAGTAATTCGTAAAAATATCATTTTTTTATAATTTTTGCATAGTTATTTTCAGTTTATCCATGTAGCCAAAACGTCGATTAATCCTCGTAAAAGTAGTGTCGTACAGCTATTATCCTTGAATTGTCACGTTAGTTCATATCAATTTCCATTGTCTATGCTGGTTCTTAGTTTGTTTATTAGATCATTAGTTGCCGAAAGAGTATTTGATTTTTTTCTGAAACCGTTTTGTTTATTATATAGCAGTGATTTGTTTAGTAGAAATTTGTTTAATCTTTCATAAATTACATGTTCGAAAATTTTTGATAGAATTGGTAAAATTGAGATTGGCCGATAATTTGACGTATCCGTTTTTGATCCAGATTTGTATATTGGTATTACTTTCGCAATTTTAAAGCAATCTGGAAAAGTCCCCTCTGTAATGCATTGATCAATTAGTTTTGAAATAGGGGGAGCCAATAGTTCGGACAGATTGAGTATTGTTTTACATTTTATTGTGTCGTAGATCCCCAAAAAAAAATTGAAAAAATAGGTGTAACCGGCCCTGCTCTCCAACTCATTAAATCGTATTTAAATAACAGAATGCAATATGTCAGCTTAGATAACAAAAACAGTCAACACAATAATATAAATTATGGTGTTCCTCAAGGATCCATATTAGGGCCTCTCTTGTTTCAAATATATATTAACGAAATCTGTCAGTTAAACTTAAATGGGTAAATTTTTTTATACGCGGATGATACTGCTATATTTTACTTTGGTAAAAACTTAGAAAACTTACTTGAAAAAGCCCAACTGGATCTTAATAAATTAAATAACTGGCTAGTTAAAAATATATTAACTATTAACATAAAAAAAAACAAATTACATGATCTTAAGTTCACAAAAAAGAAAAACGCCGTCTCATAAACCTTTGCAAATAGAAGGAAAAAACCTACAAATTTCAGATAGTGAAAAATACCTGGGACTTCATATCGATAAACATTTATCTTTTAAACACCACATACAAAAAGTAAAAGAAAAAATTATCCCACTAATTGTAACCACTGCAGTGCCTCCTCGATGTTCATGGAGGGAAGAGTTCCCGGCTTTGCTGCCCTAATGAGATCCAGGGTAGCCGGAACGAGGGGAAGGATCAATAACTCCAGAAACATCCTCATCATCGAATCCCGCCAGACCTCAGGATCGAGCATCGAAAAACATTGGAGAAAAATATTGGCCCCCATAATTATCGCTCCGATGATAAGCTTACAAGATATTTAAATGTTTTATGTTAACACTCTCCATTCTATATAGTTCCTTTTACTTTTTCTTATATTTTATTTGCTCTATCAAACTTACATTTTAAATTATTTGTACTTAATTGTATCTCTGTATATAACATTGTAGTTATATTTTATGGATTGTGTGGGATTGCACTAACCTCCCCACATTCTGGAATAAACAATTATTTATTTATTTATTATTTATTTATTAATTGGTGTATTTGGTAGAATAGCCCATCTTCTACCAATACAAGTAAAGCGGGGATTATACTTTAGTTTGATTCAATCCCATCTAAATTATCTCATAGAAATATGGGGAAACACAAACATCACATATCTAAACGAAATTCAAATAATACAAAATAAAGTTATAAAAAAACTTTTTAACTATAGACCAGATACCCCCACCAAAAGAGTATACCAAGAAACTAACTTACTTAAAATTAGAAAACTGTACGAATACAACATATGCCTATTAATTCACAAAATCCAAAATAAAATCCTCATACACACAAATATTTCATTTATGAAAACATTACAAGTACATGACCACCACACAAGACAACATAATAAATTATACACAAATTCAGCAAAGACAGAGTGTGGCAAAAGAAACATAGGCCATGAGGGTGTACACATATATAATCTCCTTCCTGATAGCCTGACAACCGTAAATAGAACTGTGTAGAAATGAATTCGGGGAAATACCTAGGAATTACTATAGACAGCCAACTAAAATGGACAAATCACGTAGAAAAGCTTGTAAATAAACTTAGGTATTTAACTTACATTTTTAAAAGATTAAATAACATAGTTGATATCATAAAAATGAAACTGGTTTATCATGCATTGGTACAATCATCAATATCTTATGGAATAATTGGATGGGGGGGTATCTATAATAACCACACTAAGCCGCTAGAAATAGCTCAAAAATTAATACTAAAAATAATGTTGCAAAAAGATGTTACCTACCCCTCCTTGCAATTATTTCAAGAAGCTAAACTCTTAGATATAAGAAAAATTTACTTTATGCAATGTCTGAAATATATATTTTCACGAAATGTACATTTTACAAAAAATGAAAATCGTTCTAGCAGTAGAGTAAATAATGCATATGAGGTTCCACTATGCAAAACTAGGCTTGCGCAGAGACATGCTTTTTTCATTGCCCCAAAAATCTACAATACATTCTATCAGACTATAGAAGTTAGATCTAAAAATATATCGTCTTACAACATATACAAAAATGTAATAAAGACTTGGATTACTACCATTGACACAAATACTTACCTGCTATAACATCCTACCTTTTGTAAATTTACAAATCCTTAATTTTTCTATTTTTTAACCTTTTTTTCTTAATTATAATTTTGTATAAACGGAATTATTTGTTTTATAAACTGCACTAAACAAAATAAGTATACCCACGAACTGGCGATGCCTATGTGGTATTTTTTTTTTGGTATATATGCATACTTTTCTATTATATTTTTTATTTAATTGTATCATTTTATTTTTCTTATCTTAAAGCTACCTTTTTTATTTTTTATAGTACCTTCTTTACCTGTGAATGAAATGCTTTTTGTAATACTATAATAATTTTAATAATGTTATACTTGTTTTTATAATACTTGATTTTTGTAATTATATTTTTATGCATGTAACAAAAGAAAATTATTAATAAAAAAAAAAATAATAAAAAAAAATATATATTTAAGAAAAAACTGTTTGCCCTCAAGATCAATGAGCAAAACAAAATGCTCTTACTTAAGAAAAATATGTTACTTAGGTAGTAAACCATAATTATTAATATATATATATATATTATTAATTATTAATATATATATATATATTTGTTTTAATCAATGTACACTTAAGTTAACAAAGCGAAATATGTATTTCTTTTAACTTAATAAATAACTTTTTTTTTAAAAATGTTCTCTGTGTGACACCTCGGTGATATTTTTGTTTTGTTGTCTCCCCCCCTCCGAATTCCGCCTTCCTTCCCCACCCATCTACCCCCCTGGCTTAGCCTCTCTTCCTTCATTTAAAATAGCCGAGTCCAAATTAATACATACTCATCACGTCGCATGAAAAGCTCGCCTTATTATTATTAGTTCCCACACTGCTCGACTACCTTCCAGCGACCTGTTATCACTTACTGCAGTTCACACGATTTTAGATTAGTAGTCTCATTTTTTGGAATGAGACTACTCAGGTTTTGTGTTCCGAGCACAGGTGTGGCAACCGAAGTGTTTAAATAAATTCCAGGGTTGGTAATCTTACCAATGCACAATGGTTAATTGAGGTTACTGGAGGTGCCACACACCGAAATCGTAAATATTAATTAAGTAGAAGGTGTGTGTGTGGTGCTACAAATCCTTTGTGTAACACTACTTACCTATATACTATCATCAGCTGCTAACTTTAACACTACGAAGCTTTGTCGATTTACTAAAGGAAATATTTGATTGACTATTATAGTTACTTCATAACACTACTATAGTCTTAAGTAGTTTTTACGTATTTCAATTTTACTCGTGTATATATATATATATATATATATAGACGAAGAGTTTTTAATGTCACTCTCCAAATCTTCTACAGATAATATCAAGAAAGAAAATCTTTATTAGGACATTTTTTAGAAGTTCTAGCCAACAAATTCGTAACCCTTTAAAAAAGTTACAGGTCGTTATTTAAAACTAAGGAATTTTAGTATCGGTTTATTTTGAAAACTTATAATGTTTTAAAATTTAACTTAATTGGTTTGTTTTCGCCTTGTTTAATGCTAGTTACACACGAAGAATATAATATGGTGTGCCCCTACAATCCCATACAACCGTCACAATTATATAATGTTACCCGGCTGTGACGATTGTCTGTGGCCACGCATATTCATATAAAACCCATCCGTTGTAAGTAGCTTTAAGCTAATCTCACACTCACTCGAGCGATTTGTGTCATATTTTGGCAAGGTTGAAAAAATCTTTTGAACGATCGTTTGTCATAATGTTCCAAATTTATAGAACCTAAAAATTATCAAGTAGAATGACCTCCCGAAGTTTGTGCACTTTACCCCCGGATACCTTGTACATATACTATACACCAAACGCTAGAGTGGATACATTATGAGAGTATAGATCTCTTGTGAGACTATATATATTATATATAATATATTATGCTTATTAGAAATGTGCTGTCAAAACCACAAAAAACTATTAATCTCTCAGACAAATTATTGGTTTCTGTAGTACACGTTTTTTTCTGATTTACGTATTCCTTAAATATTTTTACGGTGCAATTATGAAAAAGAAACTGTAAAAAAATTGCTTCGGCTGAAAATGTCCATGAAAAAGAAAATGACCAGATTCCGGTACTCGGTACTCTACAAGATTCTGTCCCGTATTAATTAAATACATAATATTATAACATCTACTAATGCCAGGAAAAATATCGTACGAATTTTCCGGCGGAAAGGAGAAAATTTTCTTTGTTTATGTGGAGTATAACCTGAACCTGAAATAAAGATTTTATTTGAAGGTTTTCGTGTATTTTAAAAACGTGAGAATCTCTCAGGTAAATCTACAATATTACGTGCATGTGAACTAAAAAACAAGAGCATTAATTTATAACAAGAACAATATGCCAGTGAGAAAGTCATATATGTACTTGGGAAAATAAGACTTGTTGCATTTCTCGTAATCACGAGAAAGTGCGTTGTTTTAACATAGAACGTTTGGTGACTAGACCGGTTGAGGGAAACCTTTTGACTTCTCCAGCCGGACTCTCGTCCCATCGCCTTGCAGCGCAGTGGGAGTGAGGGATTCATACGTCCGTCATTCCTGGACACATAACAACTAATATCCTACCCCCAATAAATTTTCCTTCTTAGAACTTCCTCTCCTTCTTTTCTCTAAAAAGACCCTCCGCATAGCATCCCCAAAGACGACATTAGCCTTGATAGATTTTTTTCCTCTGTCGTTTTCTGTGTGGAGATAATTTGAAACATAGAAATTAATCACTTTAATATGATAGAATGCAAAATAAAAATATGACTGATGTCAAATAAATTTACTGTCGCCATGATGAACTTTTGTTTGGATTGAAACTATTATTTGACGTTGTATATTACAGTCAATTGTTTTTAAATGAGTTTATTTTAGTTTCGTTCAAATTAAATCCTTCCGCAATATACCTAAATCCACCATTATTTAGATAATTTGATATTTATCTCAATTCCCAGACAAGTAACAGCGCCCGTCTAGAAACTATAGTGGGCGGTGTTCTGTTCGTGACCCCGGGCGATCTCAGAATATTGCAAGCACTATGAAGTCTTGCTGTCTGATCTGGGACGGATTAGCCACACTGGTAAAGCAGTTAGTCACCCGGATACTAAAAATATAGGATTCCATGATGCTTGATCCCCGACAGTTGACCCCCGACGCTTGCCCTCCCTCCCCCGACAGTTGTTCCCAAAGATATTAGAAGAACAAGATATGCTATATTGGCCGCCGGACCGTAGCCGGAGTACTACCTAATTAGGGTACTTTGAACGGTATCGGGACGTGTACGCACAGAAATCTGTTCTATGTATTAGTGCGGATACCTTAGCGCAAGCGAAGGTGTGCAGTAGTATTGGTGAACAAAACCGGCGACACTCGGCAAAACAATTCCACTCAGTACGAACTGCTCATAGCACATCTCGTTCTTCTTTGGTTGTTCCGCTAGAATGTTGATCCCCCGGACTTTTGATCCCTCTGTGGATATCTCTCAGATACTTGATCCCCCAAAGTTTTATTTCTGCTGTACGTCTTTCTTTATTTATTTATACTGGGTTTTTACAGACGACGTGATTTATACTGGGTTTTTACGTGAGAACAATCCAGTTATAAAAATTCAGTAAATATTCAAATAGGTTCAACAATTACCAAAATCTACTCAGCCATAGGACACATTAATTTTCATATTCCTAAATAGAGTTTAAAATATATAACAAATAAAAATAATTTTTTTAATTATATTTGAAACACAAATATTACAGAAAATTAAGAGACGCAAGTAATACATAATATAATCAGTGCAGCATATTTTTTAACAATAGCAGAATTTTTTTCTGAATCATAAATAATCGACAAAAATATCTACTTCAGCACTTGATAAAGTAAGTATGCAGAGATGGTATACGTCTGTATAACAAAAGTCGATATACTTATATCTGCCGGCGTCTTACAAATATTTTTGCTAACAGAACTGCCGTATCCCCGAAGGAGTTTGCAGTGAGAATATACCGCCGAATAACAAAATACGACATACTTATATATGCAGTCGACATAGTAAAATACTCTGACACCTACTTACACCTAAGTATTCAGAGGCGATATACGATATACTGTCCGGGGGATCAACTGTCCGAGGGAACAACTGTCGGGAAATCAAGAGTCGGGTCACCAAATAAAAATACTGACAGATTTCTGTTTGAGTCCTGGCTCTACCACGTTTATTTTTTCAGGAAATCGACGAAGTAATAATTTAATATTATATCATTCAACGTTTTAAGATAGTTTTGTACTTTCTAGAAATACGAAATTAAGGGCTCATGGTGGTCGAGAGAACTTACACAAATTATGAAATGTAAAAAATGTTCAATAAACAATCTAAAAAAGGAAGGTGGGAGGCATCGAACAAAAAGTTATTCATTTATATTCCATTAAGTTTTGAAAGCAGTGTTAATATTCGTTGCAGGCAATTTGTCGATATTTCTTTTATCACCTACAAACTGTTTTTACAAACAGCTGATTGAAAACTGTATTACTGACACAAAACAGCGCCAAACCCTGAAACGACCTTGTGAACCTCGCTAATATTCTTTAATGGAAAATCTTACCCCGTAACACAAACATATTTACTAATATAAACGGTTACCTTCTTTTTCGCTTACCCAAAACTTGAGATTCCTCAAGACAACTCTCGCCTAAAACCTGTACTGCTCTGAGCTCGGGTTAAAGCGAAACCGTCACGCGATTAATAATTGAGTGATTTTTACGAAGTGTTTTTTTTCATATTGGAATTTAATGTCAAACCAAAGTGATTGCTTTCTACTCCGGTAATTTATTTTTGTTTTCTTGTGTTTAAGTGATAAAATGTTGTTACGCACCCCATCTCCCCTACACCCCCGCTACCCTCGCGCGTCACAAGATGGCGCCCGTTTTTTTGGTCGTTGGATGATTTATGTCTGGTCTTTATGACACAGAATGCCGGGGTAGGTATCTCAAAACTCTTATATAGCTTTTTCTCCACTAATAATTTTTGTAGCGATCAAAAATTCTACGTGAGTTTTTATTATTAACCATTCAATTTATTTTTCAGTATATTCTATAAAAATACTCTTTGTCTACCTATATTTTAAGATCCGTACAGATGACTGCACGTATATCAGTATTAAATAAAATGTTAGGTTAATACGTGTACGTTTTTAAAATACAATTTTTGTACGTTCTCCACGTCGTATTTATTTCCATTCGTTAGTTTTATTCATGGATTTCCAAAATATGTATCAATTAGTCCTGTGAAATAAATCAATCGAACCAATTCGTTAGGTTGGAAGGATACAATATGATCGTTTGGAATGTCCTTTTCATAAACACTTTCAAGGAAGTAAATTATGAATTTAGTCTATCACTAATTATTATTCCTTCGAAATACATAGATATAGGTAGGCATGGTTTATTTTTTCTTAGTGAGTTAATATATTCAAAAATGTTTTTGATATATTTATTGCATATTTAAATAAATAACAATTTTAAATTTTGCGCAGAATACTGTAACAACAATTATTTCGTAATGTCAGCTGGTGCTTGTGTTTAGGAAAAGATGGCTAATTATTAATTTTTAAATATGTAATATATATATATATATATAAAATAATATGTAATATATATATATATATATATATATATATATATATATATATATATATATATATATATATATATATATATATAATTTAATAAATGTTATTCATGTTTCTCGTTTCTGTGTAGGTAGGTACTTATTCTTACATAGTCAAAACTTTATATAAGTTTTATATATGTAGTTTTATATTGCATTATATATATAAATATATATAATGCAATATAAAAAAAAAAATATATATATATATAATGCAATATAAAACTACATATATAAAACTTATATAAAGTTTTGACTATGTAAGAATAAGTACCTACCTACACAGAAACGAGAAACATGAATAACATTTATTAAATTTAAACAATTATGTGAATAATTTAAGTGTTTTGTAAATTTTACCTATTTAAACGCATGATCATTGCAAAATATCTCTAAAAAAATGTTCATGTAAACATAGTTTTTGTAAAAACCAGCTAAAAAAGAACTTACAATTCAATTCGATTGTTCAATTTATATTTCAATATGGTATTATTGGTTGGGGAGGAACATATAATAAAATTTTGAACCCACTTAAAGTAGTTCAAAGATTGGTATTCAAAGTAATTTTGAAAAAACCGTCAAAATTTTCTACCGAAATTCTTTTTTCAATTTTCAAAGTACCTACAGTAGACAAAATGTATCAAAAATATTCAATACTTCAAATTTACAAAGAAATACAGTCAAATACTCATAACTTGCCATTCAATACATCAGCAAGATACCAGAAAACTATTAAAATCCCCAAATTTAACACTAAGCTCATTTAAAATACCTATCTTTATCTAGGCATAATTTATTTTAATAATCTTCCATTAAATTTAAAAAATATCGAAAATATTCAGGAATTTCACCTTAAATTAAAAAATTACCTTAAACTATTATAAGTCTAAAATACGTTCACTACTTACATCTAGAAGTAATATTGTTTAAATCTTGTGTTGTTTCTTAATAATTTATTTACCTTAATACTAACACGTATATAATTGAACTAGAATTCCCTCACCAAACACAAGAGCATTGTCTCTTTATGGTGAGGAAAGGCTACTTTAATTTCTATTGTTTTATATCTTGTTTATATCCTGTATACTTATCTTCTTCTTCTTCTTCCTAGCACTATCCCAACTCATTGCCTAGGTAGGCTGTTGGGGTCGGCTCTTCTCGTTCTCAGGTTATAGCTTCTTCGGTTCTGAGTGTCGCTTTCATCTAGGCCGTTTCTTTGTAGGATTTTGGAGCATTGGGTCATCCAGGAGTTCTTTGGTCTACCTCTGGATGACTGTCTTTGAAGCTCTATAGACATTGCCTGCTTCACAGTGTGGTCTGGTGGTCTCCGTCTTATGTGCCCATACCATCTTAACTGTCGTTCGTCTAGCTTACTGTTTATGTCAGTGACACCCAGGCTACCACGAATGCGTGAACTTTTAATTTTATCTTTTAATGATACTCCTGCCGTCCATCTAAGCATTCGCATTTCTGCTGATTCGAGTTGCCTAGAGTAGGAGTTGTACATAGTCCAGCATTCGGAGCCATACATTATCGCGGGTCTAACAATAGTCTGGTATGTCTTTCCTTTAAGTTTTATTGGCATTTTCGTGTCGCACAAAATTTCTGTTACGGATCTAAATTTCATCCATCCCACTCCTATCCTATGGTTGACATCCGCTGCACATCCTCCGTCTCTGTGGATGAGTGAGCCCAGATACTTAAATGAGTCACAGTTGGCTAATGTTACTCCATCCAATTGCATCGAAGGAGTTACAGCATTTGGGTCTTCAAATGGTAAATACAAATATTCCGTCTTTTTCCTGCTAATTTTTAGTCCATTATCCTCCAGGATCTTTCTCCACCTTTCCAGGCTATTTTGTAGATCACAATAATTTTCTTCTATCAGTACTACATCATCTGTAGATCACAATAATTTGTAGATCACAATAATTTTCTTCTATCAGTACTACATCATCTGCAAAAAGCATAGTCTTGAGAATACTGTTCATTTCTTGACTCGTTAGGTAATTCATGACCATTATGAATAGCAATGGGCTGAGGACAGATCCTTGGTGTACCCCCACTTTAATTGGAAATGTTGGTGACATCCCTGATGTGCATCTTACTTGTGTTTCTACGTCTGTATACATATCTTGTATGGAGAGCACATATACTTCTGGTACGTTATGAGATCTCAATGCCGCCCATATCAGGCTTCGGGGTACCCTGTCAAATGCTTTTTCCAAGTCTATAAATACCAAGTGTAAATCTTTTTTTGCATCTCGATATTTTTCAACTATGATTCTGACTGTTTGAATAGCATCTATTGTTGATTTCCCCGATACAAAGCCGCATTGATCGTCGTGTATTTTTACAATATTCCTAATTCGTGTGTTTATAATCCTCTCATATATTTTCATGGTGTGAGACATAAGCTTTATCCCTCTATAATTGTCGCACTTCCTAGATTATATAGTACATCCTGTATACTTATCTATTTAAAAAAATATTTTTTCAAATATTAAATTAAAAAAAATAAAAAACTATGGAACTATCCATTTGTACATATTTTGCATTTAAATATATGTAGGTTTATAAGAAAATATAAAAATGTTTTTTTTTCAGATTTTAGATATTGAACCCTTTTATTCGAAAATGAATAGCGAAAACACGTTTAAAAGGAGTACAGTATAGTTCCCATAATCTCCGTACAATTAAAATTGAGCTTGTTCGGCTTAACAATTTTATTGGGATTACTATAACATTACGAAACAGATGGATTTTTTGAAAATTTAAGAATTTGATGTTTTCCGGGACCTTTTAACGTAGATGCTAAATAATAAGTAAAAAATTTAAGTGTTTTTAATTTTTTTTTTTAATTTAATGTAAATCAACTTTAATAACTTCATTTTTCAAACTTCAAACTGTCCGTTTGAAAACTAAACAGTTTGAAAATGGCCTTGAAAGCCGAAACAGCTGTAACAATAACAAAACCAAAAAATACTTTCAGAACTTAATAATAATATTATTAAATTTGATTTACATTAATTTTAAATGAAAATTCAATTGAGTTCTACGAATTAAACGCAAAACAACATACTGTCGGATACTGTGGATTCATAAAAGTCATATTCTCTCGCTGTGGGGTTAATATAAAAAATATGTAATTTATAGTACGAGATATTTAGAATACGACATTCAACGCCAAATTTTCTTTAAAAATTAAAGAATTTTTTTAGACGTTTCCAGGTACCCAAGCGTAATTCATGCATCGTCTTTCTTTGGTATGTGGTAATGACAAAATATAAAAGATTCGGAGTGCAGCCGATGCAATGGCGGTGGTGCATGGGGAGGTGGCAGACCTCGAGCGTGTAATATGAATGTGCGGAGTGAATAGCGCACACAGTTTACTGGCTACCGGAGCTTTATTCGGGGAATAATGGCGCTGCGAGCATTACAATATTCTCTATTATGGCAATAAATCCAATCATCCCTCCCTCCCACTACCCGACCACCCACCATCCAACCACCAACACACCCAACGTGGGAACCTACATGTTTGTGGTTTGCACCGATTAAGAGAACATTAAAAAAGGTACATATCTCAAGCTAAAAGGTCATCTATAAAAGTTTTTTGTCATTTATCTGAAGAATTTTATGATAGGTTGGTACTAAAATTTAATTGCACCTAATCTTGTCCAGACTAATCGATTTACCTAAATGACTTAAAATATTATTATACTTTAATATGAAGCAGCTTCTTTGTGATGTGACATTACAATTTAAAATAAAACAATTACTTTTATTTTTGTACTGTTATGAAGCTACGGTAATAGTGAAACCAGGGTATCGATTCTCCAATCCAGGACGCTCGCAATCGCCGCCGAAAGAACACACATTAGTCGACTTTCTTATTTGTTAGTCTAGAAGAAGATACATACTTACATACATCAAAAGTCATTCCACTCGAACAACGAATGGGTCGAACCACGAACCGAGTGGAATGACTATATTACGAGTATATAATATATGAAAGCAATGTTTTCAAAGTTATTATTTACTGTATGAAAATCTCGTCTGTTCAGTCTGTTCTTTAACCTTGCTAAAGTCAAATGAATTATGAAAATGATGTACAGGATGAAAATACAAAAAATCTTCCATACAGGGTGTCCGGGGGTAAAGTGAGCTTACTTCAGGAGGAGTTCCATATAATGGTAGATGTAAAAACGATAAATAACTTTTTTATAAATTCCAATATTTATTTTCCCATAAACAAATATTTTTCCATAAAAGAATATTTATTTTCCCATACAAACAATTCAACTTTTTAATCTAAAAACTACCTTAAAACGTTGGAATATCGAAAAAAGTTTATTATCGTTTTTACTTGTACTATCATGTAGAATCACCCCTTAGCGCACTTCACCCCAGGACACCCTAAATAGAAGATTTCACTGTGGCGTCTTCCAATTCCCTATAAAAATTAGTGCTTTTGCTCGACAATGCTGCTAATATTCATTTTTGTCTGCAATCTAGTTCTAGCTTTCGCAAATCAAAACACTCGTAAGCGCATGGCAGGCTGTCATTCGTTTTTTTTCTTTCATAGATAAATCAATTGTAAACTGTTGTTCGAATTCGTAAAAGTTGCCTTAATTTTTTACGTTCTTCTTTTTCGTGAATCTCATTACAGTTTCAAATTTTTTTCGTGATTGATTTATCTATTGGCGAATTTGCCAAAAATATGTGCGCTCAGTTTAAAGACAATTTGAAAATTATCTCCAAATTACTGTAATTCTGTAAATACATTTGATTAAGTACACCCTTATCAGGGAATAACGACTGCTTTGAATACCGATTGATTTAACTGTGTTTTAATGATCATTGAGAGCTAATGAGCGGCAAAGAATGCCATATAAATTTAATAGTTATTTAATATGGGGAATAATTATCAGGTAATGTTAATCGCAGAACCACTGGGAGTGAACTCTATTTAAATATGTATATTTTTAAATATAATATCAGTGTCTTTTATATAATTCAAAATGCTTTGATGATCTTTTTAATGATTGATGTCTGCCCGAAGATCCTTCTTTGAATATTTTCCGACACTTCAAAGAGCCACTTTAATTACCAAATTTTTGATAGATGGAATGTAAATGAATATTAATTTCACCTCTTTACTTTTCTCCATTGAATCGAACTCTATTGTGGAAAATCTCCCCTGAAGTCTGGAATAGCTACCTGCATACCGAATTTATCCGCAATCGGAACGAACGGGCTTTATCATTAATTACCTTCGAGAAAACGTAAAGTACGTTTTTTAAATTAAATTATTTAGAACTAATTTATTTCAATTCCACCTTTCGATTACTTTGCTTTGCTTTCTTACATTTTCAGAACCGATATTTTTTTATACAATGGAAACAAACAGTACATTGGTTAAAGTAATTGAATTTACAGATATTTAATATTTCAAGGTGGGTACAAATATTTCAGGGTTTGTGTGTGTGTGTGTTTGAATGCGCATTTAACAGTTTATATTATTGAAACGATGCTCCTTCTAAATTTGGGCAATGAATCCGAAAAAATGTCGATAGAGTTTAGACAAATATTATTGAATGTTCGAAGAGCACGGATAATTGGCGAATTGGTTGCAGCATTTGTTTTGTAATAACGCGTGTATGGCTGTATGTCGTGTACATCTCAAAGGTATGTTAAAATTGATTAGGGACAAAAGTTGTAAGGTGGTATTATTGTTTAAAATTCTATGTATAATGTAATGTAAGATAGTGTTAATTTAAGTTACATAAAATAAAAAATCTTAATCAATTGAATCCTAGTTTATCAATAAACAAGATGGACTGTGGTTATTTTTTGATGCACATTCAGACGAGTGAAAAAATATTGTCACTGGCCTGTATTTTGTGTTGCGTCAACAGCAGTCAATGCAGTGTTTGTTCTCTGAGAAATTGAATCGAATTATCTATGTGGCACTAGATTTATTTATTTTATTACATGTATCATCAAATCTAATTCGTACCTATAAGTAAAATATGAATATCTGGTGTTAGGTAAATATATTTATTATTTTTCGAATAGAAAATAATTATATATTATTAGCTCGTTAGTGTGGCCGTTTTGCAGAAGGAGTAAGAGAAAGGACTCTACCATGTATTATTCCAGGGAGAGAGCGGAGTTCCTCTGGGGCGGAGGTTGACTAGGACCAGTAACGGGCTGGTTGGATATTCTCAAACTTTCTCTGTCGGAATTGGATTTGGCGCCCGTGGAGCGGACAGCTGGTGGGGTGGGTGGGGTAGGGTGGGCCAAGACCGGCGGAGCTGCAGCGGCCCATGAATATTCAACGGGGGCGCACTAATGAAGCCCAAACTTCACATTTTTGCATAGCCACTACGGGAGGTGTCGAGACTGTTTTCAACTATGTAAATGCATCCTGTCAGAATGCATATCAGATAGTTGATTCATCGAGACTCGGTAATACAATAACACTCAACACCCTTGCACGTACCGGCGCAGAAGATGCACTAATTCCCACGATCAGTTTTCCGCCACCGCCACCGCCTATGATGTTCTCAATAAAACCGTCGTCGCAAATGGCTTCCACTGTTTTACGTCCGTTCCGCAGAATGTTGTGGCTAATAAATGCAAATTTTATTATGGCCAATTTCTCTGCACGTAATGGAGGGCCGCAGGTAATTTCCCCACCAAAAGACAGTCCCGGGACTCCGGGCCAGACGTTTTTTTAGACTTAGGGTACTTTAAAATTCTTCTCGGATGGAAATGGTTTTATATTTCTACCAGAAAATATGACCCATAACTGCCAGCCCTCCTTACAATAACAATACTTCACTTTTTTATAAAAGAGAATATTTTTACATGCAGAAAGAGAAGTTGGTAATTTACAGCGAGGGCACTATCGCGCCCCGGATTTATACCGCCGCAATTCCTCCGCTACCTACTATCTCTACCTTCTATTTCTACCTTTGTGTTTGTGAGTGGAATGTCCCGGGATACTTTAGCCGAATTGCCTCGCCATCAAAATCTGCTTCAAGAAAATGGTGGGTTTGGTTTACAAATTACTTCTCAATTATTTCGCCAGCGGCTTAGTGAAATCCAGCGCTGTCCCAATTTTTTCCCACCCCTTAAATGTCAAATCGGAATGAATTTCGGCTTCCGCTAACTTTTCACCGACTGTTTGGGTGGAAGTTTTTTTTTCTTATCGCCGGCAATTGCCCATTAGAAATATCGTTAGAAAAATTCGTTCTCTCTTCCTCCCCCTGCCCGCCCCACCACCTCGCCTCCGGAGTGACTGACGTTCTTAGAAACCGTTTCCCCCCAAAATTTAATAGAAAATGAAACGCCCGAGAACATCCTGAGTGAAACCAATTTAAAGTTTTTCCGAACCTATTCGCTGGCACTCATAAGTCTCCCGGGGTATTGCCAAGTATTCCACGGAGATGCTCCTCGGAGATGTTCTCTACCACTAGACTACTAGAGACTACTGGCTACACTGGCTACATAATATAGAATAACCGGAGAAACGATTTCAATTGCAATTTCTGTATTGATATAACACAGACGTGTGAATCTACTGCATTACAAATTTCATCATTGAATTGCACCGCAATGATATTGTTGTTTATTGTTTCTTTACATTGTATCTTTTTTTACGTTATAATTTGTAACTTCACTAACCTGTGTTGATTTCTCTAATCATTTACAATAGAGTGCGAGTAAGCTAGTTTAGATATTGTACTCGTATACGAGAACCTACTGAAAAATATCTAAATTCCATTGCCTCAAATAAATTGTTTCGCTTTATTCATTCCTTGATAAACATAATTTCCGAATAAGAAACCTGTTTTTTGACGCTTTAATTGTTTTAAAAATATGTCACTAATTGAATATCGTTGATACTTTGCGATGATTCCAAGTTTCAACACCTTATAATTTTTATTTATTTACTAACCAAGTATACATACGAGTATGTACTATGTAGATACAAATACTTTCTTAGTATTGGTATGAACCACCTCATTAGGTTGTACGTGTTCCGAGGTGGCAGAAATTTAGTCTTATTTTAATGGGAAGAAAAAGTAATTAAAAAATATAGGTAACAATTATTTTATAAGCAATAATTGTTACCCTTCGTGCTATGCATAAAAAAACTTGTCTTAAACATTAGTTTACCAAAAAAATAATAAAAAATATAGGCATGTTGTTTTATTCTAGAACTCTCTGCATTAAATAATGCCTTTGTTGACTTTATTATTATTTAGGTGAATGTCTTTACAATATTTTTAATTATGTAGTATTAACGTGTACCCGGGGTTGCGTGAGTTTTCTCTACTTACTATAAATATAATGCATGCATGTATTATATATAAACTTTCCCGAATAAATTCTCTATAGTGAAAACCCTATCAAAATCCGTTGCGTATTTAAGAAGAACTAAGCACACAAACAGATAGACGCGGATAGCGACTTTGTTTAATACTATTTAGAGTTAGTCACTTTTAATGTACGGATATTGTGAATTTGGGGTTAGGTCAGGAGTGACAGGTCGGTGGTGTGTCTAATATTAAGCCTTACATTGCGACATTGTTAATGTATTCTAAAGTGAAGCTGGATTTATTATTAATCCACCCTGGATAAATCAAAGACAACAATTTTTTTTTTATTTCGGAAATTTTATTTTTTTAGCTTTTTTAAAAATTTTATTTTATCTTTCACATGATTTTGAATACTAATCGCAGAGTTATGTGGCTGATATAAAATCAAAAAATCTGGTCGAAGAAGGATAAATTATGTTTGGGAAGTGCAGGAGTGGTAAAGAACCGGTTAGGGGAGATGTGTAAAATGCCAATCCTGGAGCTCTGACGATGGATTGCTCTGGTAAGTACCTCCCCACCGCTAGCCCCACTAGTCCCACCAGTGCTGGGCGATACCTAACATCCAACTTCATTCTAATTCTAATACATCTTTCTCTCCAAGTGCTCAGCTGTGTTTAAAGCAGCTCGCCAAGATAGATTAGGTAAACGATCAGAATCTCTAACTTATCTCTACTCGAGACAAGGAAAATGTTTAAATATTTCCCACGTAGCATTTTCAATGTCGTTCCAAAATGCTGAAGAATCCCGTTTGATGATCATACGTTAAAACGGTTCCCAATCCTTATTCGCAAAATTCAAAGTAAATTTCCTTGAAATAATCTTACAATCACTTCCGCGGCATTGGCACCGGTCCCCGCCTGAGTCGGATGTGAGTATTGAGTAGCGAGTACCCTACGCCCTACAGTATCTCAGAGTGGTAAGCAACAGACTCTGCATAAAAATGTGCTATTCATTCTTTGCCGAGCGACGCGGAGATGTAGGATGCGGAGAAACTGAATAACGCAGGTTTGTTAAGTGCCATCCCTCCTAAAAAAATGTGATAAGTTCAGAACGGGGCTACATTAGGTCGCCGTAGTCAGCAGAATTGATTGTGCCCCCCTTGTAAAACAATTTCCCTCACACGGTCGGTAGTTGCGTAACATTGCAAACTTTTTCGTTGGAGATCCATTATGGCGTTACGTGCTTGGTGGGAACTCGGATGCCGGGCTGAGGAAACAGTCAGAGGGAATGCCGCTTCTCTTGCTTGCATACATACCTACTGCCTTACTACATTAGGAAACTACTCTTCAATCTGTACGAGGAAAATCACAGTCAATGTGTATCCGAATTTATGATTGTTTCTATGTGGGTTGAATTGAATATCTTGCGTGAGTTCCTGACAAAGTAAATTATCCCTTCACTGAGATCCGTCACCGAGTTAATACCTCGTTGCGGGGAGTAGGTACTGCGCAAGTAGCGCTGTGTGCCGTGTACTGTTGCTGGGCGGGAGGGCGGTGGGAGGCGGTTCGGGAAACAGCCCTGCCGAGAATATGGCGCTAGGGTTTTATGGCAGTCATCTTCCTTATCGCGTCTGCTTCCCGCCCCTATCTTGATATGTTTTGTATTCAAATAACTTCGATCGCAAATTTCTCCTTTTCTTTCCATTATGCTAAGGAGGAAGTTAAATATTGAGTCAACCCCTCCACCTTCGGAAGCAATTTCGCCATATCTTTTCATCCGTTCCTGTTTGAAGGAACAACATTATTTTTAATGAACGTCTTGAATACGCCCTGCCCCCTAATGATTCTACTGGAAGATTGTATGACGGTGTAGTGCGATATCTTTGATATTTCATGTTCAACATTAATTTGTTTCTTTTGAATTTTATTTAAATTGTCTAAATCGAATTTTTTCATCTTGCCTTATACTCGTATGGAATCTAGAGATTTATCGATCATGTTAGATAATACAATCCCGGAAGACCTTTCGAATATATATTTACGGAATGCGCGTTGAAAGGACGTGTTTCCATTAAAAGAGAGAAATGGCAGAACAAGTTGCCGCACAGATTTACATCAAATTTACCAAACTGTCACTCGTTCTTGACATGTGATACTAATTCACTTGTTTATAGTGTACTATTTAAATGAGTACACCAACTCACCAACATTTTTTTCGGTCATCAAGTTACCTATTTAAACGTATCTGTAAAAAGTATTAGCTTTGTATACTGTACCTATTTTAAGTTATATTAGTAGTCATTCACCCAAATTATATGTTGATGACCAGAACGAAACTACTAAGATACGTTTAAAGGTCTTATAATGATCATCGTTATTTAAATTTATGTACCACTAGCACAGACAAGTGAAAAATTACGGGATATTATAATTGTGGGTTTGATACATGTTAGATAAAACCGTAGACCCTTAGCAAAATTCACGAAATCTGAAGGTATTATCAAGATTAAACCTAAGAAATGTAAATTTAAAAAATACACATTTTAAATATAGAATAAAAATAATTATTTTAAAATAAATTCGCAGCAAAGATTATTCGAAAAGTAGAGTAAGCGAATACCCTTCGTATTCCATACTAGTGATCATTACCTACTAGTGACTCCATTCCAGTTTGAACTTTGCTCTGTTATTTATTGATTAGGACGGTTATAAAACATACCCTACTAAATTGTTAACTTTTATCCAGTGTAACGATAGACGACCCTTATTTCATTTACATAACTTATTCGTTGTATGTGTTCGTAGAACTTTCACGTTATATGGAAGAGATATGTTTCACGTGAAAATTCAAATACCTACATTATATTGTGCGGTTCCATGCTTCCCACTGCCCTCTTGCCATCGATGTTATTGTTTTTGCGGCAGTATATAAAACAGACTTCACTCCCATCCCGTCAAGTGCGGGTTATCTTGTGCTCTGGGCCATACGAGTATATTTGTACGCGTCCCACCCAGCCTCAATCCCTGGGAGCCTTAGGCATTAACACGTGCCATTATGCCGACTTAAGATATTTTAATTCAAATCAATATCGCTTAATGTATTATCTTTTCATATCAGTGAAACCGATTTCATTCGAATGCTTATTACTTACCTAGGGCTCACTAGATTGGTGTATGTGTGGCGTGTTCGAAGTATGTGTGCAGACCCTTCACAAAGGGTTGGTCGCTCCATGTGAGCGTAATCAATCCCAACTATCCGAATTACCAAACCCTCCGAGATAAATATCGCCTATTCATGGACAAGATATACATCGCTACTTCGCTGTGCAAAATGTAATGGCGCGATTACATTTACAAGCCGAAGTGGCGTTTAATGTTGCTTCGTTCTTTTCCCATAATTCAAGGCTCGGCTCGCAAATGTATACGCAGCATTATTTCATGCGCCAATCACTTTAATGTAACATGTATTACTGTTACCTAACAGTGCGTAGAGCATTAATTTAAACGATTTTTTTTTGTTTTCATCCAGTTTGATGATATGTATTTGTTGTGTTTAAATGCACCAAGGCACAATCCTGACATTTGAGTGGCATTAGAGCATCTAACACCTGAACAAACATAATACTACGCTGATCAGCATGTTACGCTCGTACACGTTAACAGCATGTTATGGTCTGCGGCGCATACTTCGCATTTGACTTTGAGTGTGGAAATGAAATATTTGATACCACAAGGAGAAAACTTACTGATATAAAATATTGTTAATACAAATTACTGAAATATCTTTTTTTAAGCCAACATTTTAAAGAAGGTTTTGAAATGCAAAACGATTTCATTACAACGGAATGTTGCCAACGTCGATGGAGATTAGCCTGGGTGTGCACTTATTGGTAATTAGGTGATTAGGAAATGCTCTCATAATATATTTGGGCGTGGCCTATTATAAAATTCAGCAGGTTTTCTATAATTTTCAGTGTTTACGACGGTTAATTCTATTTCTTAATGGTTTTTCAATGATTTTTAGTGTTATACGACGATTAGACACATTTTAATGGTTTTTCTATATTTTCCATTGTTTAAAGACGATTTAACACATTTATAAGGTTTTTCACGTCTTCTTACATTTTCTTGAGCTACGTATTTTCATTCGTAGACAAAATATCATGTCATTAAACACAACCATTTCTTATCGATTCTTTTTGACCTGCGCATTTATAAAATTACCTAATTTTGCAAGGAATGTAAACTCAACTTTTTACATAACTCTACATATATTGCTCTCCATACAATCCCATTCCAGTAAAAATTATATGGTGACCGTTAATTTTATTGGATAGTGTTTTGTGTTTATTTGAAACTACTTACTACTTTTTTCGTTGTTTATTGTCATTAATTTGAATCAAATGTTTGTTTTTTTTTAAATGCATATAAAAGAAACGGTAGTTGTTGGTAAAGTTTTAATTAGAAATCTTGTAAAATTCTTCGTTTTCCTGTTAAAAATAGGACTGGAGACTTATAGGGAATAATTTGATAATTTCCATAGTAAACTATCAGTAAAGCACGGACACGTTATCAGGAAGTCGGAACACGTGTTCTTAAAAATAAAAAAAAATTATCGCGTCTATTCCATTATATTTATTCGGACAAGGACACCTGCATGAACACGTGTTCAGATATTTTCTGAAATACTAATATTTTACTAAGAAATGGTCATGAATTCACATTTTTAACAGTAAAAAATCCGTATTAATTTTTTCTCCGTGCAGCCAGGGTTTCGTGATGTTGACTGCAAAACATAATGCACCTTTCAAAATTGACTTTATAGCTGTCAGGATTATTGATAAACAAATATCACCAACATCTGATTGACGTGATAACGTGAATATATGCTCGAGTATTATGTTATCAGTGCTTTCGAATAATATCTTGTTATGTTTTCGTTCAGTTGCGTTTTATGTATAAAAAGGCAATTAATTAGACTAGTATCTACAGAAGTGTGATTGATGTTCCATTTTCAGATAAAATTAATATTAATGCAGTGTGATCGGATCTAGCGTCCAATTTGCATGCCAATATGAGGCCGCTATTGAAGGGAGCATTTAATTTACCATTTACTATTAATGTCTGCATTACCACAGCTACATTACGTATTCCCTCCGAATCACCGTTAATGTGAATTGTTTATAATATTGGTTGATGTACAATACTATTACTCCGATTATCTCTAGAGAAATTAATCTAATGCAATAGTTTTATTAAAAAGACAAACAACTTTGTTTACATCACTTTTATTAATATACATCACTTTAAGTGATAAGCTTAATAAAGAATTTTTTTTCGAAATATTAATACAATAAATTTTATATCTTTATTTATACATCTTTATATATCTTTATCTATAAAAGCTTTCAACAGTGTAAAACTTGAAATTAAAATTGAGGAAAATAAAAATAAATTCACACACAAAATTACAAAATGGATTAAAGAACAAAAAAGACAATATTACCAAAATGTCATAGCATAAAATAAAAATAAAACCTACTCGTAACACACAAAACCAATATAAACACACATCACTCACAAACACACAAGATTATATTTTAAATTTATTATTTTCTCTTTAAATGTATTATGTAGATTATATTTTCATATTATAAAATGAAGGCCTCAGCACGGGCAAGCCTCCCAGTGAGGCCAACATTACTGGAAAACTTGAAATGTAAAAAATATTGTACCAAATAAATAAAGATAAATACGCCTAAAATAGCTTTTTACATAAAATTTGTACATGAAATCATAAGTAGGTATACAGTGTATATACATGAAGAAAACTTACTGATTTCCTGTTAAAATAGGACTGCAGGTCTATAACGAATGAATATTAAGAGTTCCTAACAAATTATCAGTCAAAAGCGAACGTTTTATGAGGACAGAGGAACACGTTTTCATACAAATACTGATATTGATATAAAAACTGATATTATCGCATTTCGTCATGATATTTACTAGGAAAAAACACGTGTTCTCGATATATTCTCAATGACTAATATTTTATCAGGAAGTTGGCGTGCTGTCACTTCAACCAGGATCATTATTCTCCGTGTAGGAGAATTTCTATCTTACATAAGAAATAAATTTTTTTTTTTTTTTTTTAAATTTCCGATTTAGTTGTCCGGGTTAAGTCTTCCCCAAAGGAAAAACTTAACCCTTCCACTCACTTTTCCACAAATGATCAGCTAGTCAATCAACACTATGTAAGTGCATTATATAAGTAAAATAAATACAAAAACAATACAAGAACAACAACACGTCAAATCACCAGATATCAAATGGGAAAAAAAATTCACCGTCTCCAGATATTTTCATATCAGAGGGTTCGGCTCGGTAGAACTTCTAACAGGGCCTATAAATCCTACTGATCCCTCAACATAAATATTTAAAAAATCTTTTGTTATCCTACATGTATTCAAAATGACCGACTTTTGCATCTTTATATATAAATTTTTTGATAGATCTAATATTATATTATTATTATTATTTATTTTTATTTCTTCTTTATTCTTTTTATTTTCCTTTTTTTTTGTCTTCTGCTTTCTACTTTAACATTTTTATATTTTCTATTTCCATTATAATTCATTCTAATATAATCTTTCATACTTTAAACATGTATAAATATTTAATTCATATGTTAACACTAGACCTCACATACTAACTATATACCATTGGTCGCCACGAGACAGGCAGTCGCCTAGTGTGGTGATTTAATGTATCACATGTAAGAAAATGTATTATTGTATTATCATGTATTCTATAAATAAATAAATAAATAAATAATAATATATATTAATATAATTATAAGGTAGAAACAAATAAGTTTAGGTGTTTGAATATCTGTATTTAGTGTGTTGTAATAGTTTAAATGTATAATTTTTTATTTCTGTAATTTTAAAGCTTCACATCTTGACACAAAAATGCCTTAGTGAGATGTGCGACTTATGATTTATTGTATTACACAAATTTTTAAATAAATTTATATGCAAATATAGCTGAAGTGATACATCTGAGATTACAGGTAAAATGGAAAATAAAAATACAGTGTAAATAAATATACAGTACTTATAAATAAATATTCATGTTATAGTAAAATAATATTATAATGAACTCGATTTATAGTAAGAGTTCAATAATCATTTGAACTTTTAATCGTTCAGTAATTTAGCGAAAGAGTCAAATTAACCAGTAATCAAACTCATACTCGTAATTAATAATCATACTTGAGATCCTGATGAAGAAACCGTTGGTTTTTAATGATTTTGTTAATTTTTATTAAATCGCGGTTTAAACAAAGTTTATTATTTTCATTTCATCGATAATCGATTCAAATCAGTCAGTAATTTAAAATCATTCAGATGATAAAGCAAAGATATATTTCATACTGTTTTTCACTATCGAATCTTTATATCATAACATTTGACATTCTTTGTGATTTTTACACTTCTAGATAGGTAACGTATAAAAGGTCCATGCGGACAATGATGCCTTATCGATCTCAAAGTTTGAGACCCGTGCTTTACATTTAATGTGGAATAAAGCTCTTCAACCTTCCCTACGAGTTTTTGTATCGTTTACCAAGCACCCTGTATTACGGGAGAATCTTTTTATTCTGTCCGTATAAATTGATTTTTATTTTACTCATAATAATTGAAAATCAAAATTGTAGAAAATATATTATTGTGACTGAATGTCCGGCAAATGGCCGATTGCTAGCCCGATATGAATAGGGCATATTTGATAAATGGTTAATTTTTGACGCAAATCATAGAATTTATTGCGGAATTTATCAGTGGCTCTGGTCCACGGTAGGCGGGGTGGCGGCGGGGTTTGGGTTTGAGGGAAGGGGTGGCGGGCTGTGTGCTCCATTCTCCCCGTTCGGCCCATCACACAAAGAGTTCTGGTTATTTATTGTTCACTATTCTGTTCTGTTCCCTGCGAGGCTTTATTCGCCCGGCCCGGCCATCCCGCCATGCCCGCCGTACCCCGGGTACCTACTAACTACGTGGCCCGGTTGGGGAAGGGGTGAAGAGCGGAGCCATTACCAAACGTCGAGGTTGAAAATCACTTTTATGTTTATTCAATGGGGATATATTATAATGAGAGCCAGGAACAAAGGTGGTTTGTTCGCAATGCAAGTAGTTGAAAGCGTGTTTAGCACAATCGTCCTTGCACCTTTTTTTACAAAGGCAACTTGAACGGTAAAACGATGTTTTCACACAGACCCACAATTACTTAGAGCTCTCGAAGTATCCCAGTACATTCGACATTGTAGTCGAAAGAAATGCCCAGACGATCTCGCAACTACATACGCTAAAATAGCTGTTACTGGGACGACCAACTTCAAGATATCACAGAAAACCGCGCAATTACAAGAAAACTTTTATCTTACTATGTAGCGTTAGACTGAGTAGGTTTTTGTAGTTTTATCTACCTATTTGTATAGTAACTAAGTTTTTATGACTAGATTATTCTCACGAACATCTGTAAGAAGCAGTCGAAGTTTTCTCTAATGTACGCATGTGCAGTGAACCCCAAAGGATAACTACGCGCACAAGACTCACTTGCATTATGATATTACCACATTTTGAACAGCGCGCCACTACTCCATAGTTTAAAAAAATCCACCGAAAATACCAATGAACATCCCACCACAACTCCATAGTAAATAAAATCCACCAATGGGAATCCGACCCAGAACGCATAATGCTAAAAAACCTATGGTAAATTTTATACAACATAACGTCTATTTCGAACTGTGCTAGTAGGTAAAGGCAGGCCAAAATTCGTTATTTGTGTGCGCCGCGATGGTGTTGTTGGTCTTGAAACGAAACTTAAGAACATTACCAAATGTATTCGGGTGACATACCATTTGCTCTTCGTTCGTGGGATCCGATACTAGGTACATCACATCACTATTATTTATAATCTTCATTAACAAATAATTGTGCTGATTCTTTTCGAAACCCTCTTCTAGATCTGCTGTATTTTAAAATAACGTGACTACTTATATTCGATGAAGAAGAAAAGCTGCTCACAAAAAGCCGATTTTCTTTTCTTTTTTTAAATCGCAGACATAATAAATTAATTAAAGGTAAGACATAATAAATTAATAAATAAAACTGATGACAGGGCTGGATCAAAGAGAGAAATCAACGAACGATTTCATCTCACCTCTCAACAAAGGGCTCTTTGCGCTTCGCTATCGCCTTTTTGACATATTATAAAATTCGTTCGTTTGTTCTTCTATAAAATAATATCCATAACAAACAACCTTTGAAACAAATGTAAAAAATATATGATATTTATGACAGTCGTCTTAAAGCATTTAAAACGAGTAACTCTGTTATTTGTTCCCAGCTGAAATAGCTTCCGGTTGAAAAAATTATTTCTCTAGTCACTAAAGAGATAATACACACCTTCACGTAGAAACGCCTTCTATGTGGATTTTAATGAAAACCAGTGTCAACCAAATCGAGACAGTCAATCATCCTTCTCTTTCTCTTATACTGTCTGACATCGTATTCGCCATTCAATTTGATTTAGAATCTGTACATAGAAACTGAATATCTGAATTTGAAATGTAAGCAAAGAATGTTCAGACTTTTGGATAACAAAACACGCCCACGTCGCATTTCTTGTATTCTTCTTTATTCTACGACCCGAGTTGTTATTATTTGGTTACAAAATAAGTATCGTTATTTTTAAAAATGTAAAACAATTTTATTTAATTTAATGCTGCATCACTTAGATTTGCAGTGAAATTTAATACGATGCGTTTCAATCACAAATTTTGGCTTACTAAGAAAATTACAACACCATGCATGGTAAAGGTTTACATTCGTGGCTTTGGATGATTTTTTTTATGGTATAAACTAATTAAACGTGAATTTATTTATTTATTAAACTTAAAATAGATCCATTTCATGTGTTCTAACATTTTTACATTTTAATTTACACTTTGCTTATTTATAACACCTACTTACTATTACGTACGTAATTTTTACATTTAAAAAAATATTATATTTGTATAAATCTAGGTACATTTTTACTGGAAACTAGGCTATACATTTGGATGCCTTTTTACATTTAAGAATTCTGCGCTTTTTTATTTATTTAATATTTTTAGTCTAATTTTTTTTCTGTCTTGTATAATGTGTGTGGAAGTCTTTATTGTTGTGTAATTTGTCTCTAAAGTAAGTCGGTAGTAAATTGTCAAAAACTTTATAGATGAAAATTAAAAGGTTGTATAAAATTTGATATTTGATCAACAGTCATTATAATCTAATTTTGTATTGATTTATATTTATTACATTTCAAAATGTATATGATTGCTTTATTCTTGATTATTATCATTCTGATTTGATTAAACTGGCTTCTCATTTGTCTGTATCTTTTGTATTTGTGGAAGTATGCAATACAACAGCAGTGGCTTTGGCTATTAGTCACCTGCGAAGCGCGGGATAACTCCCAGAACTGAGAATAATTAACACCTTAATGTGAAGCTTTAAGTACACCCCTTAAATCCCGGATTGATCTCCCCTTAAAGGAACATAAAACCTCCGGAGCGGGGATGATTTCGGTTCGATCGCTGGCTAATTTAATGTGAATTCGTATTTCGCTCACGGCTTTCATTTTAAATTATCTAACATTATACGTTCATGAACTTCTGAAGGGGTAGACGTTATTATGAACTTCACTTACGAAGCGTTTCTTGTATCATGTTTTACTTAATTAATAAAATAATACACAATTTTGAATGTCAGTAGCTGATCACTTCTAATGCTCGACTGTGATTAGCATAATAAAATCTGTACGACAACCTCATATTTTACAACTATGTAACATTATAAGTATTTTTTCTATTTCGCGAAACAGTGGTCCACTGGAGCGTTTTGCTATATAATCAATTCCAGTCTTGATCGCTCGGAAATTTTTGATTGTTTGGTTTGGAAATTTCCCGCCCTCTTTCAAAAAATTATATCTATGAATTTTAATATGTAGACATATAAACTTCTTATAGTGCTAGAGAGCCATTGAATGCACCTACATTTAATTGTATTTTGTATGTTTTTAGGATTCATGAAAACATGATAAAAAAATTGTCAAATTTATAAAGCGTGAATTCTGCTTATTATTTACTTTAAAATTACCGTTTGTAGGAGCAATATTAAATATTCTGACTTATGCATGTTGTCTATAACCTAGTTAATAAGCACTACTATAAATTTAAATTCTAACATGATTTTTTGATATTTAAACACATGATCAATGATTTGTTAGAGCAAATATTTAGGTTCATGGAGTCAATAACAAATAAGTCGGAAGACACGCGAGATATATTTTTTTAAAATGTGAAACTACTAAGTTAGATTTATGATTAAAAGAAGATTCCAACACGCTGGGGCTTATTAAATAATTCCAATAAATGTTTTAAAATATCTCTTCAAATTGCCCACATTTTGGCCAGCGGAAAATAAAATCCAGTGGAAAATAAAATCTGTAAGACTACTTCATAACTATTAACATTATAATATTTTTTCTATTCTGCAAAACAGTGCTAATTTATTATAATATAAAGATAGCCGAAATATAAGTTTTTTCACCTATCGGATAATAATATGTGCAAGTTTGACATTTAGACAAAATCGGCTGCGATCGTTTAAAAGGATTTAAATGGCAACACCAATATGAGTATAATTTTTAAAAATAAAAGAAAACCCATGTAAAATGATTTTAAAAACCCAAAATGTTACATAAAAATAAAACAAAATCTAAGTGACACATCAAATTGGAATTTGAAAAATATAAAAGAGATTTTTTTTTCCTTAAAACGAACTGTCAATCTCGAATGTGAAGAACAGTGTTTGAGAAATTTTCGTGTGATTCATTCTTAATCCTAGTTCCAAGTATTCATTAGACTTTTATTACTTACCTATAATAAGTTTTGTTCATGTACTTATGAACGCATTCATAATGTTAGTACTTCTTCAATAATCGCAAATTCACTTTGTGGCGTAATTTTAAATTACTGAAAATAATGATTTTTTTTTTAAAATTATAATAACTAATTAATACTCACTGTAGTATTTTTGTAGACAAATCGGCGTTTGTGCGCCGATTGACCGGGCCATTATAATTTACATTATTCTGTTTCGAGAACCTAATATTATAATATTACAGTTACTGTATCGATAAAGACGTGTAAATGCAACACAGCTTAGTTAAAATGAGTACAAAACTTTTTCTGTAACTTCTTAGACATATATATATACCCTTGAGGTGTTTTTGCACAAAAACGGCGCTATACAAGTCATCCAAGTATTATATTACGTTCTGTATATTACAAATTATAATACTATGTATCATATCTGCATATTACAAGTCAAGTTGGGCTTAAATAATATGTGAATTACACAAATATATATGATGTTCTAATATCAAATCACTTATTTGAATAGGTCTGTCATTCAGTTTAGCTGATGAAGGCTGTTCCGTGCGGTTTCATGATAACTCAACACGGTGACAATTCAACACACTTTTAAAAAGTGATATAAAGTCATTAGAAACGATGAATTTCTTTTTTTAACCTAACCTACTTAACCCAGTTAATAAAGTTTTTTTTCATCAATTTCCATGACTTTAAATAACTTTTTAAAGATCTGATGAATATCATTGTGATGATTTATCCGGTCACCGTTCCGTGCATAGTAGGGCACGAGAGTCTGGGGAATCCGCGGCCTATGGGCTGTAGTGCAGATCTTGAGGGGCGCAAAAGACTCGATGTACATATAACGCGCGTTTTCCCGATCGCTTTCCCAATCCACCCCTTTTGGGATCGTAAAATTCCCTTCCTCAGTTCCGCCTGATTATGATCGGAAACTTTGTTTCGTACGGAACGGAGTAGTTTCTTTGGCAAGCGAGTATTTTGGCTTCACTCTGATTTTATTTACTTTCCGATGTCTATTTTTACGTAAGAGGCTTTACGGACGGCCCGGAAACATGCTACTTTATTTTGTAAACAAAGTCCGTATCATTTATCTCTTTCGCAAGATACTCCTCGAGGTCTGCCTCCCCCTCCCCCCCGCCCTACCCCCATAACCACCCCCACCCTCTTCGCTTTCTCACATTCTTCATTCGCTCCACGTCCCCGATACGGTTATGCCTCTTTTTATAATAAACGAACCCATGTTTGGGTAAACAAGCTTTTGTGGGTTGAGATAAAGATGTGCCTACTTGTTATATTCTTAGTACAGAATTCGGGCTTTGATTAGATAGTAAAAGAAACATTATACCCAGAACTGCGAAGGATCTTGTGTGCTGGTTGAGGAAAGGTGTTATATATCCGCGAATGTCACCTTTCTTTAATTATACGGCTTTCGTTGTTCTGTTGCCCGATTCTAGTGTAATAAATTTAATTGTAAATTATTTATATTGTTCACCTTTTCTGTAGGTACAGTAGAAAAAACCAGACAAATTACATGGAAATGGCTTTGAATGGCTCGACCGCAAGCTTTTTGTTCCCCTAAAAGGACCTGTAAACGTCCGTTGTGCGCTCTTTTTAAATAATGTTGGAGTTGGCTAATTTGAAGGCAAATTGCCCTCCGGCACCGCGTGCAACCTGCCCCGCACCGCCTTCCAATGGACGTACTGCCCTCCGCCGCCCTGCCCCAGGTCCGGCGCTAATTTCATATTTCCATTGGAACCTCACACTGGCCGGAACTTCTGTGCACCATTGTCCAGTGGTCTCCAATATTGCTAATAAGTGCTCTCTCTGCTGTCTGTATTATCGCCTTGTTTACCCTCGCCATCATGGACAACGTCCCTAGTGTAAGGTTCTTCGCAATGGTCTAAGAGTAAAGAGCTTGAGGACTCGATCCATAGATTTAATAATAGACAAGTTATTAATATACATCACACTATTCCTTTTGTTCTGTGTTAACTCCTTACAGTAAACAACATTCCACATCCAGTTTGCCGTAGCTTGTCTGATTTTCAATTTCAAAAGCGGGAACCATTTATTGGCAACACCTTTGGCTTAGGTTACCTCGAGTGGTTCACAACGTTTGGTGACTTAGCAGGGGTGCCCGGGTTTCGTGTGTTGAGGTTTTTCTAGGTCTTGGCGGTGGATATGTTTTCGCATCTGCTGAGTGTTGTGTCGGATCGGGAGGAACTGGTTGGGGGAGACCTTTGACCTCTCCAGCCGGACACTCACTCGACCCATCGCCTTGCACCGCAGTGAGAGGAATGGATTAATGCGTCCATCACTCCTGGAAACATTGACCCACAGATTGTTACCACCCCTCATACTTTTTTGTTTCCCAGAACTTTTTCTAAAACCTTTTGTTCCTTAAAAAGACCCTCTACACAGCATCCCTAAAGATGAAATAGGCCCTGAGGGAATTATTTTCCTCAGGGCCTCTTGTGTTGAGCCAATGTAATAAAACAAAAATAATCTTCCACGGCAGCGGATGTGTGATTTGGGCCTGTGCTAAAATTACCACCATTTTACTTAAAAAGTGCTAATAATCACTAATTTACCCGTTCTTCCTTTATTTCATGTTATACCTATGGTTTCGTTTTTATGCCTAAAGTGGTCCAAAAGTCTATGTTTTTATTATTGGTCAAATCATAAGCCAAGTTTTTAAAACCAATTTTTTTTCATCAACCCCAAACAGGAGGTCTTGAGGAAAATAATTCCCTTCGTGACCTATGTCATCTTTGGGGAAGCTGTGTGGAGGGTACTTTAAAGAAAAGATTAGATAACGTTCTGGAAACGTAAATGTATGAGGGGTGGGTAGGAATCTAGGGATCAGTTTGACCAGAAGTGACGGACGAATGATCTATCCCTTCCCCTGTGCCTCAAGGCGATCGGTCAAGAGAGACCATTTGGAGAGGTTGAAGGGTCTCCTTAAACCAACTTCTCCTGATCCGGCACACCACGCAGCTTGTGGGCAGGCGTATCTGAACACACCTCACCCCATGAACCCGGGCACTCCTGCTATATCACCAAACGTAGCGAACCACTTAGTGTGACCTATGACAGAGGTGTTGGTTATCCAATAAATGGTTCCCGGGGCGGCGGTACCCAAACCCACCTCACAAATTGAATTACCATCTTCGTACCAATTTTCACCATTTTAGCACATCTATTTGCACCATTACTCACATCTGTATGAAAAGAAAAATTCTTTAGGTCTTATTATCGCAAAATCTACTTCGGGTAAGTTCACTGAAGAACTGTGTCCCTTGCAGTGTTTTTTTTACTACTTCCACTAAACATGTGACACTAATATTATTTCATGAAGAAAACTTGTTTACTACGATATACGAGTACATATGATATACATATAATAAAAATCTCAAAGTTTGTTTCTCGTATGTTTTCTATCTATGCTGCTTATTGCCTTTATTAGGTAAGTTTATTGTCATTCGAAAAGTTTATTACGAAAGTACAAAAACAATATGCATTCCCAAAAGCTTGTAAGGTTGTCTTTTACACAAACATTTTTTTTAAATATTTTGTGTAAACCTTTTACTACTAAACATTGTTATTCTCTTCTTAAAATTGCCGAAATTATGAATATTTAATATAAAATAATAGTCAACCATGTTTGTCTACTCCATCAAATTATCGCGCAATGTAACAAAATAATTAATGTTTATAAGAAATATTTTGCGTAGCACACGAGAAGGGAATTTAACCCGCAGTCTTCTGACTGCCGGCCGGATTGTCAGCGGCATTTAAACATTCTCCGGAGGTTTTTTCCGTGTTTCAGGCGAATAATTATTGCTTATAATATTTTTTATCCTAAGTATTGAAATATATATGTATATGGTTTCCCACTTAACACGCGTTTACTGTCGTGTTATTAGTCAGTGCCACAGTAAAATGAACATAATGTAAGCATTATCTTAACAATAATTGCTTCCCAGTGCAGTCGCGGCCCGCGTGTTTGTTTGTGTAGAGGGGGGTTTGTGTGTGCGGACGTGCGGGCGCGTGGAGGTGTGAGTGGTCGTGCAGGGCTACAATAGCCACCGGAGCAAGAGTGGCCAGAATTAATTTATCGCCTCCGTGTGATGGCGGATTAAAAACTCTTCCCGCTCCCTGATGATTTATGCGCAGTTTTAGCGGAGTTCCGCTGCACCGCGGCCGGAGCATTCCCGATGCTTATTATTTAAGTATTCCGCTCCGCGCCGCCCTCGCCGCCCGCCCTTCCGCCCTTCCGCCCTTTCCGCCCTTCCCGCCCTTTGGCAAGGCCCGTATTCTCATTTATGTAATTGAATTATCTGCGTAAAGCTTTCCGCCCGACGTGACAATGTTTTTTATTCGACATTTCTTACTGGCGCTAGTTACTGAGCAGCTACATTCTTTAGTCGCCTTCTAGTTTTGCTTTGAAAACCTTCGAGTAAAAGTAAACTTATACGGTTTCGCTATTACAGCTCTAGGTTCTTTAAATCAATTGGATTATGTTTTATGGACACACTCTCTTCTCAATGGAGTTCATTTGTTTGGGACGTATCTGCGTTTTATTGCAGCTTCTAAGCGACATTGCGGCACATTTAAATAGAACAGAGATTTATCGAGCCCGAACCGTGCAGAGCTCGCGCAACGCCCCTCTCTGCCCGGTGTCCCGTGTCCCGTATCCCGTGTCCCGTGTCCCGTTGTACCGTGTTAGCGGCTTTCAGACAACTCAACCCTTTTCTAGTGATCCTAATCCTCGTCCGTCCACTCTCCGTTGTTTATGGCTCCCCGGACATTCGAGATTAGCTAAAAACTATCAACCGTTCTACCCTTCTTTACTGCAATTGGTCTCTCTCCTTCCTGTACCTACCGAACCAATTCCAACATAAACAGCCTTATCTTAATTGAATTTTCTCTTCCAATGAAAATTTATCGCCAAACCTTTTTTTAACTTTCGTAAATTAATTACACGATTAAAATTTGATAGCCACTATTATCGTACATTTTAACGTTATTTTAATACATTTTTATTGGTTAATTACCTGGAAACAATGCTTTGTTTTTTTGTATTATCTACGTATTATTTGTATAACTCGTCAACAGTGGGAAGCTTTAATCTTCCAATTTATTTAATTTATCGTATATACAGTTCAAAGAGTTAATCTATTTAAAAGAGTGTACCCTTCTACAGATGGAGAATTCAAATGGTTCAACAAAAAAAATACCTTTGCTCACAATAAAAATTCTTCCAGTACATTAGCTTTAAAGATATAAATTACTCGGCTCTGGCTGAACGTGGAAGGATTTTCCTCCGCTTGTTTCTCCTCCCTGAGGAAGAAAATAATCTTCTCTAGTCCTTTCTCGTTTCCGCGAACTTCTCACTTCTCGCCACGTGAACCTGCTAAATTTAAATTCAATCTCTAACAAATCTTGCCAATTTATATTTATTTATTGATGCATGAGCAATATTTTTTATAAAACATTATTTGGTAACATTTTACAATTTTATGATACAAAATATGTTCGTAAATAAAATGGACTCTATTGAAATTAAAATAACTCAAATTAAGCCAACTTAAATGTACTATCAAGAAATAAAACAGCAATTAAATAAACTGATAAATGCAGAAATATGTATTTTACAAAACAGCATGGTAATTAACAGGTATTACATTATATAATTTAAGATTTAACGTTCTTATTCAAAATACTTAACTCTAAATTCGACTGTTGTGAACTCCTGCAACTTATAAACATACATACACCCACAGTAACAACACGACAAAATACAATATTCTATAGCAGCACACATAAGCGTAACTACATTGCCCACTCTCCGATACAACGACTTCACACCATGGGAAATCATTACTTGGGTGATGTTGACATATTCAATACCAACTTGCCAATTTTTGTGGATCATTTAAAACATTTATTTCAACAATACTCCTAAACACATCATGTAAACCAACAAATAGCTGTAATTTTCTGTTTTTGTTTCTTGTGTTTGTATGACTTGTTACATAGCTTATATCAAATGTAATTTTATTCTTATTTTTTATGTTTGAAAGTATTTGTCAAATTAAAATTATACTATCAACCATGTAAAAGCCCTCTGGGCGTGAAATAAATAAATAAATATATATACACGAACTTCGACTACCATAATACGGACATGTGCCTAATGTGGTATTTGAAAAACATGTAAAAAAAAACTATGTACAATAACCTATATTATGAATAAAATAAAAAAGGCAATATGTATTTAATTATTAGGTGCGGTCGCAATATATCGAAAGCATTGTTGAACATTACGTTTCAATCATATTTGATCCAGATTCATACGTTTAGTTTGTAAAAAAGTAAATCGGGAGTTAGCCGGTGTTCAATGTGCGATTTTTGGCGTCGCCTAGGCTGCCCCAACTAGCTTCCCTGAGCACTGACATCCGCTTTCTCGGTGCATCCACATGTCCCGCACAATGACCAGTGACTGTGTCACAGTCTACACTTCGCCCGTTTTTTCTATAATATGTATTATTTCAGCCTTATGCAAAAAGAAAGTGCTTTGGTCTTTTTTGTAGGCCTCCGTTGTACACGTATAGTTATTATTATCAGATACACCTACCGACTTACTCATAATAGATAATACGGAGGGATAAGAACGGATTGGTAGAAAACGTTACTCATAATCACGCCCACGCGTACTGCGTATACCGACCGTAACACGGCAGTATCGCAAAACCGCAAACCGCTTGACCCCCAGGAATAGGAATGTATAACGATCGTAGTAAAGACGAAGATGGCGGACTTTGTTAAGAATCTGATGGATTTGGCAAATATCTATTGGTCGCGAACGAAAATGTGAAAAAATCAATAATACCCAAAGAAAAGACGGAACGCATAATCAAATTTCGAATGATATCTAAAGAAACGCAAAACTAGAAAAAATAAATCGAATTTAGAAAATTACCGTTATTTTGAGGTTCGGAAATTGTGCCAGTCTAAATTTTTTTTGCATGGAAATTATCATGCGTAAACATTTTAACCCGAGCAGCATACGGTCATCTTACCCGTACAAAAATCCTCCTACGCTGCTGTGGAAAATTGGGGAATCTTTGTCAGTAAGACTGATAATGTTTCAAAGCATGTTTGATAACAGTGCTTTTGAAATTTCAACAGTATTAAAAATATTTAAACATCCCCTAGATAAGTTGTCAAAATCACTATCCACAGAATAACGTACATTTTCGATTTGCGATAACAGTGCTTTTGAAATTTCAACAGTATTAACAATATTTAAATATCCCCTAGATAAGTTGTCAAAATCACTATCCACAGAATAACGTACATTTTCGATTTGCGATAACAGTGCTTTTGAAATTTCAACAGTATTAACAATATTTAAATATCCCCTAGATAAGTTGTCAAAATCACTATCCACAGAATAACGTACATTTTCGATTTGCGATTTAATGATTGTTTATTGAATCTGGTACCTAACCCTATGAAAAGTGGCTATGTATGTATAATTTAGCCGAGTTTTCTACCTATTGCGAGTATTTATTTATTGTAATAGATAGTTATCGAGAGTATGGTGAAATACCCCCTATGTGTATTAAACTATTTTGTTTTGCTTTTGTTGAGTCAACTTGAGTACAATTCTCTCTTCTGGAACCCACGTTACAATATTCGTTTAATCTATTGAAAGAATACATAATAAATTTAAATGCTTTAAAAGTTTTAAAAGGATATTCCAGCAAATTTATTGAACTATAACACATGCTTAAATTGTGAGACATGAGGATTTTCAGTACTGTTATTTCTTTATAAAGTTTTAAATGATCCTTATTATTAATGATGCAATCTGTTTTAAAAGTCATAAGTTTTAGAATTCCATTAGTATGTAACACTGAAAGTCATGATTTATTTCAGTGCAGAAATTCTGTGACTAACCCCACTGCCCAGAATACGAAAGGAAGGAAATAATTATGCCAAGTCAGTGAAAATCTTCGTTTCACCACTTAATTAATACACTACAATAGATTGTTGCTGTGACACTTTTCCTATGTTTAAAATATGTATGAAATGAATGTTACTAATTTATAACCATATGAAATCCCAAAAAGGGAGTTAATAAAATAAATAAATCTGTCATACTTAAGTAACATTCGTATGCTCCTCCCTTATTATTAACCGTATCATTTCACAAGTTACATTGCGTCATTAGGCACGCCTTTTTACTTGGCCAATGACTCCATGAATTATTGTAGAAATTTTTTGACTCATTAGTCTTATTGCCGACAAATGCCTTTTAATGTTATGCTTAAGATTAAGCTCACGCTTTATCCCTAGATTATTCCACTCCCTTTGCGTATCTCCCATGATTCCTTATACTGTCTCATCTCTGTTTACGTTTCTGTCTGGTTTTTATACCCATAACAAATATTATTATAAGATCATTTGTGTTTTGCATAATATACTTAAGTACCTACCCACAGAGTTTATCTACGAAAATCTTAATAAGTTAATGTATAATATTTATCACATTTAAAATGAGCCGCCTCTCGCCCGGTGAGCTTTGTACGTTAAATTCGATGGATTCTGATGTTTACGTGAAAGGCTTCACATTACCATTTTAAATATTGCACCACTAAAATGTAGTGGTTACGTTTGCGGTTTATTGAAAATGCTTTAATTAATGACATGAATTTTGAAATAACGTGAATGGCCATTATATTATTTTAGCAATGGTGTACGCGACGTGTTTTTTTTTTAATCCGGGAAAAACAAACCTTGTTACGCTGTGGCCGCCGTTATGACCATTGTGAAATAGATTTGAAGTATTTCATCCATTGGAGGTTGCCAAATACATTTACGAAAGTATTTTCATAGTAAGAAATGTATATTTTTGTAGTTTTATTTATTTATTATTTTTAGCCATTAAGGCAAAGCATAATGTAGAATAACTATTTTGGATTAATATTTATTTTTAGCTCACCAAAAATAAAAACTCTATCTCATAAACCATTGCAAATAAAATGAAAAAACCCTAAAATTTCAGATAGTGAAAAATATCTGGGATTACATATCGATAAACACTGATCATTGCAGCACATACAAAAAAATATTGGTGTATTAGTTAGAATAGCCCATCTTGTCCCAATCCAACTAAAGAGGGGATTATACTTTAGTTTAATCCAGTCCCATCTAAATTATATAATTGAAATATGGGGAAACACATACATTACATATTTAAAAGACCTACAAATTATACAGAATAAATTTTTAAGCATACTCTTTAATTATAACCCAGAAAACTGTACGAATATAACATATACTTATTAATCTACAAAATCCAAAATGAATTTATACACACAAACACAACATCTATAAAAACATAATAAGTACATTAACACTACACAAGAAAACATAATTAACTATACACACAATCAGCAAAGACTGAAAGTGGTAAAAGAAACATAGGCCACGAGGGTGTACACATATACAATCTCCTTCCCAATAGCTTGACATCAGTAAATAGAATGAATATATTTAAGAAAAAACTGTTTGCTCTTAAGATCAGCGAACTAAATTAAAATATACTTATGTGAGTTAAGTAGTAAAAAATTATATTTAGATTATTATTTCTTATGAGTACTCTTAAGTTAAGAAATGAAATGTTTACATTTATTTAAACTTAAAAAAATAAATTAAATAAAAACTACGAATCGCTTTTCATTATGAAAACCTAAAAATATGTAATATACAAACTTCGCTTGAGAAGATTTAAAATAAAATTATTAATTACTTTGTAAAAAATATAAGCGTAAACTATACAAAATGTATTTTTTTCATTAGGCTGCCTTTACACTTGGAAGTTTTTTCCTGTAAGTTGCTCACGTAAGCGACTTACCACAAATTTACCAATGTAAACGACACCATAAGTCGCTTACCGTAATTTTTACCAAGTTACAGAAGTTTTTCTTACGTAAGTTTTTGACAGATCTAATCGCTCACGCGGGAATTTACGACTCTCTCACAGCTTATCAAAACAGATTGATAAGTTGAGTCGCTTACCGTAAGTTTTGACGTCACTGTCGGGATGGTAAAACAGAAATCTGCAACACTGACAGGTCTTTCTGCCATTGCTCCTTGGGACTTGTTTATTTGTCGCCATGAACAGCTTTATGAAATAATACACTACAATAATCTATGGAGACTAACATAACATTATTTATCATTAACACAATGTCATGTTTAAAAAATGCCTGCGTAAATATGTGATAATGATTCTAGTATTCGACTTCACGAACTGATGGATCAGCTATCAAACTTCACAACAAATTAATATCTCCAATTAATGCATACAAAAATGCAATACAAGAATACATTACCTGACGCCAAAAATCGAAGTCACCGTTATTTTTTTCTAACTAACTAACTAACCATCACGCCGTTTCCCCGCAGGGGTAGGCTGAGAGGACGGACCGCCAAACAACTCGGTCTTGGCACATGCTTCTTGCCTCATTCACATTCATACATCGTCTAATACATACTCTTCTATTATTCTGACTCTTGACATGGCCCGACTCAAGTATCTGATTCACTTGGTCGTGCCATGTCTTCCTCGGGCGTCCCCGACTTCTGCTACCATTCACATTTGCATCGTATATTCTCCTTACACTCCTTTCTTTGCTCATTCGCTCTACATGCCTACACCATCTAAGCGTCCCTTTCTTGATCTTACTCATTACGCTTACATCAGCCTTGTACTCTTTGCGGATCTCCGCATTTCTCACACGATCGTACATGGTGTTCACACATACGCCTCAGGAATCTCATTAATTTTTCAGTTGGTGAAATAGCATTCCGAAAACGAGTATCATTCTGTTTAATTAGCGGTCCAACCATTTCCCATATGTATTTCTAAGTCAGTTGCTCTAATTTGGATAAAATTAAAGAATTTTCGTTGATCCTCAATTCTTAATTCTGCCGCTAAACGAACGAAAGCCCCATCAGTACTTTTTCTTTGAAGCCAACTCCTAATCCAATACACTCTGCGGGCCCTTACGTTTTTGTTTGACAAAATTGTGCATATTATCGCAGCGGCAATCCGTTGTGTGCGGAAATGGGTATTATATGGGGATCCATGATCTAACCGTAAATAAACAAATCCCTTATCAAATATTACTAACTGACAGCTGTCAAAGTCGGCGGCAACGCGTTGTTGTCAGGAAGCCATCTTACCAAAAATAGAATTACTGGTGTAGCGGTCTCTGTGAGAAGTTCGTAAGTTAAACTTCCAAACAACTTCCGTGAGCATTATTTACGATAAGTTGGATGCATATGTAATCGCTCCTGTGAGTAACTTATCAAAAATTTACGAAAGTCGTAAATTTTACTTACAAGTGTAAACCCAGCCTTAGAAATGTATGAACGCATATAAGAAACACAAAAATATCGTTTTACGTCTAAGATTATCTGTGACAGTTTTCCTTGATTAACGTTTTACTTTCTCATGAAATTTAATCAATCCTTTCTAACCAACTAATTTGCCAAACGATTTTTATGCCTATTACCTATATTCGTGGTGGTAAAAGGCAAACTAAGAATATACAAATTTTTGGCTTGTGCTCCTCTTAAGTTGACATGGTTTTCTCTCTCTCTTATATTATACAAAAAAAGGCATTATGCATGTTGTATGAAAACGGACTGGATCACAATACTGAGCACATTCTTGAAGAGTGTTCGCTGCCCAGTTCCCCGGGGCACATAGATGCACGACTCGACGCCGGTTGCTGAAGAATCTCAGCATCCATATGTAGCCATCATCAATTCTCTAACATCGTAAATGTCCAGACTGTCCAGAGAATACCCAACATTTACGGTTTAGGTTCTGGATGTTAAGGTAATCAATTCGTTTTAACAAAGGTAACTTCATTCTTTCCTTGCGGGCATTGATTAAATAATAAATTATGTACAGAAACAAAAAAAAAACAATTGAATCACGATTTCAATTTGGGAGGCGAGTATGGGTACCGCCACCCGGGAACCATTTATTGGCGGGCCAGATCAGGAGACATTGGTTGAGGGAGACCCTTTGACCTCTCCAGCGTGACTCTCGGAATATTGCCTTGCGCCGCAGTCATCGCGGGCGTTCGTTACTCCTGGACATCCTGATCCCCAGCTTCCTACCGATCCCTCATACCATTTTTTCCTTCCCAGAACTTTCTTCTATCCAACATCCCCAAAGAAGACATGGGCCCTGAGGATTTTTTCCCCAGGGCCTCCTGTGTGGAGCTATTGTAAAAAAATACTTAATTTTCTATAGATAATCTGGTGCCGGGTTAATAGTTAGTTCCCATGGATTAGGAACCAGTTTTCCTAATCACTTGGCATTGTGCCCGTATTCATAAACCAATGTTTGCAAGTTGCGAAATTTATTTTATTTTATTTATTTATTTTATTTACTCCTTTTCACGCACATGGGACCTTTACATACATGAGTACATTGAAATGTTTCCAATTCTGTACATAATGCTTATAAACCAGGTTGAGTTAAATAATTCCTAACATTACAGTGGTTTAAAATTGGATACAATAAAAATAAATGATTATTGAAATTATCAGAAATAACAACGTGGCACAAAAAAACTTTAAATATCTGATTTATTACATTACAAATGTCGATATCATTGGTAAATTCATTTGCTAAATTATGTAGGTGAGGAATTAGCAAGTTTGCTACATAATTTGTTTGTGAATTGTGACATTGAAATGGGTCCTTATGCCTAGTGTGTCAAGTACTCTTAAATCGATCAGACTCAGAAGGTCGCAACAATTGAGCTCTGAATTTAAAATTTTGAAAAAGAAACATAGGTTGCTTAGCCTACGCCGATCTTGAGTGTTTGTATTTAATAAAATAGTGTAGTTAATTTGTTCTGAGGAGATATTTAACAAACTTATTAAAACATAAGAACTTTCGCTGAATTCGAAATGCATAACGTATCTCGACTTTATTTAAGCTCTTCCTAGTTTTTAGCGTTCAATGCATTCACTTATCCGTGGAAAAGTATGCAAGGAAGTCCATGGAAGCTTTGCATATTTATAAGGTTAGAGCGAGAATGATAATTGAAGCATGTTGTGAATGAAGTGCCCGTTCACAATTACCCCGGGCCCCGCACCGCCGCTTTGAATAATTGAGCAACATCCATCTTCTCATTGTGATGTAAAGTTCTGACGCGGAGTCTTTTTCCGATTAACATTTTTAAACGACTCCATTTTTCTGCGACGAAAAAAACAAAAGCGTCACACTTGCAACGAGAAAATGCAAATTTTCGCAAAGCCAGACAGCTTCCTACTTCGTACTTCCTCTTTCCTCATCTTCTGACCTGTTCCATCAAAGCCTTCCGTTGCTATAGCAACCAACTCACTATCCAACTAATAGGGTGCCAGCTACTTATGCAATATGTATTTATTTAGATTTTTCACGCCCAGCTGCGCTTTTACATTTTGGCAGTTTGGCAGTTTGTTCAATTAGATTTGTGGTTCTGCTTTCCGATACAAATTAAACTAGACCTATTCATATTTAGTGATTGATGCGTTAAATATGTGAACAACGTCATTATAATCACTACCCAAATTCTGTATACGACGAACGGGAGTATACAATTGTGATTCCGTGTTGGAGTTGTCGCAATAATACGGTAGATATTGTCTCGATTTTGTTTTGTGAGGAATATGGAAAGAAATCTAGCATAATAGTTCAGATAATGTTATGATTATTTTAGTAATCATAATTGACACATTCCCTTCTGAAATTAATGGATCTTGAGAATCTATTTTGAGTGATCTTAAGTGAATGAATAGCATTGCTTGAAGCCCACTCTGTTGAGTTGTACTCGATTTAACTCCTAAAATGTACATTTTTTTTGGTTTGAATATTTTTAGTAAGCTGCATGTTCTTAATATTTTGACAGTTTAGCTATTGCAGCTGAATACAAAATACAGCGCCGGCTGAAAAACAGCGTATGCATTTCGAGACAATCACAGGATTATAAAATAAATGTTTTTTGTATGCATAAATTCTGTCCTCGCTGTGTGATTTTTAACTGTTCACAGTTGATGTTGGCTTCACAAGAACGGGTGGCTTCTCGTTCCTTCGACTCGTTTATGTGTAAGACGGCTCGTATCTGGAACGATTTACTGGAATCTATTTTTCCTCCTTCATATAAATCCCTTACAGACCCCACCTTAACCCGCCTCACAACGCTGCCGAATTGGGCGGCGACATAGCTCCCCTACCTTTATACTGTACAGACAGGGGCACTCTTTTGAGATGTCACATAATTAGTTTTTCTAAAACCGTCACTAAGCAATAAATGTTTATATTAATAACCTAATGAATGTACTTAAACATGTTTCTGGTACACCAGGTATTTAAAAAAAATTATGATAAATTGTGAAATTGCTTTCACTACGGAAATTAACACAAATTGCCCTACGACATTCCTGTGCTCCTGGTATTTTGTTCCTGTCGACAGGTTTACGTTATAACATTTATTTTATTTATGAAATACCGTAAAAAATTACCGGAAATAGTAATTCCATTTTTAATTTTTTGTTAAATTATTTTAAGTAGGTAGGTACCTACTTAATCAATTTTATAATTTTTTCCCGCAAGTCTCGAGTTATTAAGTTGCATTTAAAAATGTTCACTTTTCATATCGTGTTATTGTCATTATTACATAGTCTGTTCAAGCAACAATGTTGTTTACGTTTTTTTTGCATTAATCCATTAAATGGGACAGAAAAATGTGATGAGTGGGCAGGTACATTAAATTGACCCTTATTTACAAGTTCGGGCACTGTTTACTAATTTCAATTTTGAAAATTTCGTGTCCCAGTTCTAGAGTTCGTTGAACCGGAGTTTCAGACTCAAAACCGAAATTAGTGTTTTTAATTGTATGAAATAATATCGTAATAAATATTACATCTTGTTGGATTTAGCGATTTTTAGTAACAGTTGTATATGTGTAATTATTTCAGTAAAAACAAAGCTCATCTTCGAACAACGCGCATCATGCCGTGCTATGTTACCTACTCTTATGCTATTCTCACGCGTTAGCTATACTCTCATAATATATGTGGCCTTGTATGTTTCACCACATATCTCATTCGCATGCGTATTCCAATCGGGAATGTATGGCGAGCGATGTGGTGAAACAGACCAAACCCACATATATTATAAGAATATCGCGCTCTTGTGAAACTAGCTTTATGCCCCAAAAAGCCTATAGCGTATAGCGGCCAGTGAAGGTTGAAATTGCAAAACGAAGGAGGTGGCGATCGACTTACTGGCTCTGTGGACCTGTAAGAGGTGGCAAACTGTGACCCGCGATAACATTCTTCTCAATCGTCTTTTAAACTGTAATAATAATAATTTGATAATTTATTTAGCGCCGTGTTTGTGAAAAATCACTTCAAGGGCGCTCTACAATTCTTTATGAGTTCCTGCTCTATCTAATTTTATTATTTACAAACAGTTACAGAAAAACATACGAGGGGTACCCAAAAGAAACCGAACTGATGTTGCGGGGGCTTAGTTTTTTTAGTATTATATTATTTCTACAGTCAGTATGTCAAGCACCACGCTGGAAACGTCATCCTTTCGGCTGGTGTGAATTATAATAATAATAAGTGTTTTATTTTCTTTTTTTTTGTGTAACAAATAGATATAATAATAATAATAATACCTGGATGACTTTTATAGCGCCGTTTTTGTGCAAAAACACCTCAAGGGCGCTGTGCAAACTTATAATACATTTCTACAGTGTTATTACTTAACTATTTATGGAGAAAATATACAGTTCAATACTTACCTGGTATGTCACTTGAGATTAACACTTAATTAACATTATCTAATTGTTTACTGGCGAAATTTGGATACAGGGTTTAGGACTTAATTGAAAAATTGAATATAACTGGACTTTCTCTTAGGATTGGTATATTTAATTTAAGGGTACGACAACTTAAAAAGGTAAGTTTTTAGTTTAGACCTGAATTCTGTTGGACTTGTTATGGATCTTAGTTCCGGAGGGAGTTTATTCCAAGCCTTCGGCCCAGATACTCCGAAAGCGCGATCACCAAACTTAGTATTTGGCTTGCGCATAGGTTCTATCAGTCTGCCTACAGCTGCTGATGTTGCTGATCTAAGCGTTGACTGCCTCAGACCAGTGTTTTCCGGGAAGCATAGTTCAGAGATGTAGGGTGGGGACATTTCATTGATGGATTTAAACACCATCCAGCACAGTTTGTACTGGATTCTTTCAGGGCACTTGAGCCAGTGAAGGTTACGAAGGTGTTCTGAAATGTGCGAATATTTTGAAACCCCGGTTATGAGCCGTGCTGCTGCATTAAACACTGATTGAAGTTTGTCAATTTGATATTTTGGAAAGCTGGCATAAATGCCGTTGCAGTAATCGAGACGTGAGACTACGTAAGAGTTGATAAGTAGTTTTGTTGCTTCTGAAGGAAGGTTTCTTCGGACAGACTTGAGTTGTCTTAGGTGAAAAAAACCGGTGCTTACAGTCCTATTTATTTGACTTTTAAACGAAAAGTCTGAATCTAAATTGACACCGAGAAGTTTGACTGTTGTTTTTGGGATGATATCGCTGCCGGAAATAGTAATAGGTGAATTGTCTATGAAATGTTGACGTTTGTTTGTGGCTACCCAGAGGAACTCAGTCTTAGATGGATTGAGCTTCAGCTTGTTTGAAGACATCCAACGAGTTATTGCTTCTAGACATTCAGTTATACGGATCTTGAGACTATTGATTTCATTTGGAGCGCAGTAAAAATAAACTTGCTGATCGTCAGCGTAGCAGTGAGACAAGAGATCAAATGACTCGATTATTTTGGCGATATCATTTGTAAAAAGGATGAAGAGAAGTGGACCCAAAACGGATCCCTGGGGTACCCCTGAAGAAAGTGTTGCGAAGTTGGACAATTTATTTCCAACCCTCACGGCTTGTAAGCGATTGGATAAATAGGATACCAGCCAATTTTTTATTTCGGAATTCAAACCAAATGTTTCCTCTAATCTCCTAATGAGGAATTCATGATCAATCGTGTCAAACGCTGCACTCATGTCTAGGAGTGAGATAAGTGATAACTTACCTGACTCTACGGCCAGCGTTATGTCTTTTTAGTAATTTTAAAATAAGTAAGATGTTTTTTGATATATATATATATATATAAAGTGTTTTTTGGTATAGTTATATATATGAAATGTTTTTTGGTATAGTTCAGTTGATTCTGTTTTAGTCTGTGTTTGATTTCAGGAAATTTTCTATATCAGATCTCCCAATGTTAAGTATCCAGCTTTTTATTTCAGATTTAAATGTTAAAGTGTTGAGGTTTTTGAGTGTGAGTGGTATTTTGTTGTAGAGCTTAATACTATGATATAAGAAGCTTTTTGCCCAAAAGTTGTATTAGTAATTATTTGTTGGATAAGTTTTTGACCATGAGATCTAGTGTTTCTATTGTACGTGTTTGTTGTTATTTCTTGTGTTTTGTACTTATGAATGTAAATGAGTATAGTTTTAGAATATAGTTGTTTAATTGACATGATGTTAAGATTGTTGAAGATTTCGTTAGTGCTAGTTCTTACAGGAACTTTCAGTATAATTTTCATTATGGCTTTTTGAGATTTAATTAATGGATTTAGTATGTTTTTATTTGCACTGCCCCATCCGATAATAGCATATTCTAACAGTGATTGGCAGAGAGCCATGTAGATTTTGATTAAGTCTTTTTTAATGAGCACATTCCTGATAGTTTTGAAAAAATAACTTAGTTTTTTAATTTTATTATCTAAATAGCTAATGTGATTGGTCCATTTTTAATTTCCATCTATTTTTAGACCTAGATACGTTATATGGTCAACGTTTTCTAATGAGGGACAATTACAATGCTCATTTAAGTGATGCGGGCTATGAATTTTCAAGTTAAGGTTTGCTTCAGAGTTTTTTGTATTTTTTATTTTGAAAGTGATGAATTTGGTTTTATTAGCATTTAGTGTAAGTGGAGTGTGTCCTGTTAAGTGTGTCTTCTGCTTTCTTAAATATTTCTGTCCAATTATTCCCATTTATAAGGAGAACAGTATCATCCGCAAAACTGATGATTTCTCCGTCACATTCTATGTGGCATAGATCATTAATGTAAATTAGGAACAGAATCGGACCCAGAATACTTCCTTGAGGCACCCCGCATTTGACATCAATACACTCACTGGTTATGTTGTTAAGTTTCACAGTTTGCTTTCTATTTAATGGTTTCATTTTTTCAAATTTTGTGTGCCCGTCCTTTTTGCAATGGCTGATTTTCGTGAATAGAATACGGTCGTGAAGTGTTTAAAACTGCCACAGAAACTCTTGAAATGTTAAAAGCGGCCTATAAGGATGATGCTACGGTGAAAATTCAAACATTTGTGGTTCTTAAGAAGAAAAAAAACTCTCGATGGACGACTCCTCTCACATCGAAAAAAGATATCAGCATTGTCTTGAAGTTTGATCTCACTTGACGAGCTTTTTTGGGGGAGAGGCCAATTTGGAGTCATCCATTGGATTGATTGATTTGGAGTCTTCCATTGATTGTCACTTTGTTTTAGGATCTTATCCATAGCACCACTGTATTGGATAAAAAGTTTGGGTCATCTGGAACTCTGTTCACGGAAAGGATGACTTCTCCAGCGCAGTGCTTGGCATACTGACTGGAGAAATAATATAATACTACAAAAACTAAGCCACCCACAGCATCCGTTCGGTTTCTTTTGGGTACCTCCTCGTACTTACCCGGCAGTTAAAATCAGATTTACACCCTTTTATTAAAATTTTACGATTTTGCGCGCAGAGGACACTTTAGTAAAATCATTGATTGGATATGGATATTGATTTTACTTTTGATATTTTACCCTCTATTACTATTGATATATCACATTTATTAGATGATTAGTGGCAATAGTAGACTTTTTTTTTTTTGAAGGACTGGATATTTTAGGAGTCTTTAGGTTCGGAGATTTTTTTATGAAATGACCTTAAATGACCAATTTCTTAGTTGATTACATTTTTACATATTTAGTTATTTACAATGTCACGGACTGTGACGGTGAAAGGTTTCTGACTTTATGGATATGACTGTCTAAAAAGGTGAGTTTTAAGTTTAACTCTGAATTCCGTCGAGTCTGTAAGCATTTTTCAAACATGTGGCAGTCCATTCCAGGTTTTTTGTCCTCACACTCCGAAAGCATGCTCACCGACTTAGTATCTGGGGTGCACTTTGGTTTCTTCAGCCTTACAAAAGCTGATGACACGGCTGAAAGAGTTGACTATCGTGAATTGGTATTTTCCGGAATACACATTTCCGATAAGTAAGCCAAAGCCATTCCGTTGAGTGATTTAAATACCATCCAGCAGAGCTTGAACTGGATTATTTCAGGTCATTTGACCAAGTGAAGATTTTTGAGACGCTCTGAAATGTGCTTTTGTCTCAAATTTTCAAATTTTATATTATGGTATAAAATATTATATTATTATAGGTTACTGTAATTATTACGTTACGTTTTGCATTGATCCACTTTAAATAGGACATAAGAACGTGTGGAGCTTTTATTTAGAAACTCCGGGCACTGAATATTATCGTTCCAAATATATTTTTCTTACGCTCTCCCTACCGACTCTGGCCTAGTTGGCCATCGCGGCCCCTGCCTAGCCACAACAACAGCAGCAGGCCCGCTCTCTCGGAGAGCAGGAGCAGAGCGGGAGACCAGGGGGCGCCGCCCCCGCCCTCGCCAGACCGGCCGGCGCCCGATCTCCCCGCCCTCCGTCTCCGTCCTCTCCAAATGAACGGGAAACTTTTGTCACGGAACGGACCAGGAAAATATACTACTTGTGTTTTCTTTTGTACGATATTTTACCATTACTTACTCTGTCATGGCTGTCGCGCGACAAATATTCAAATCCTAGCAGTTTTTAATCTGATTACAAAAGTTTTAATTACTTAAATATTTAAGCACTGTCATTAATAAACTTTGTAAGACTTTTGAATTTCAGGTAGGTGTGCTAACCAATTCAAAGTTTTCTTTGATTTTTATTGTGTTTATGTGTTTATTGATACTAACTGAAAAAAAATAGTAGATAATAAAATGGAACTCACCTTAATGTTTGCGGCGCCCTTGAAATTCGCTGACCTGGTTCATTTGTGTTTTTTCTTTCTTTATTTTTTTTAAAAATAATGTCGTTTGTGGTCAAGACCCCTTTGTAGTGAAATATGCGCCAGGAGTGGTTGAATATTTACACTACAATCAAAATGTCATCCAGCCAGGTCCTGTTGGTGAGGTGCGCTCCCGCCCCCGGGGGAGGGGGGGCTGCAGCTGACAACAGAATGGCGCCCCATTTCCTAGGGCGCCGGTCCACGATTTCCCTTCAAAGCATTTCCAAACCACTCCCCACTACTCGCACTTCTTCTCCTCCTGTACTTCTATACTTCTGGGGGAGCATCTCCCGAAGTAACCGAAAATGTGTTGGTTTAATCAATTTGTTGACGCGAAATATTTCTCATTCGAGCACTGATAAGTTTTCAGTTGAGCCTACTGTTAGCTTTTTATCAAAATCATGACATCGTAACGAGAAAACTTTATTTTGCTAGTGTTGATCATAATATCATTGATAAGGAAACTCGATAATCATAGTTTATGTATTTATAACTAGCGCAGTGAAAAATCACATGATATTATAATTTTATTGATTTGTAAATTTAAAAAATATTCTTTACCTATCGAATCTTGGTAAACTTGAAAAATTACGACATCCATCCAAAATACAAGACTCGTTATATTATCGTATCGAACAACAAATGTAGCTTATTAAAATGATAGCCATTCAATAAATATTTATTTCAAAGGAATGCTAAAGTATGTCCACCAGATCCAAGTTCGGTGAAACCACACGCGTTGTTTCAGTAACGAATCTTCACTCTATTAGTTTACGTACCTGTTACAAACAAAACAAATAGTGTTTCGAATAAAGAATTATCAATTCATAGAATAATTTTAATACCTACTTTATCGATTGTCTGATATATAATATAATAATAATGTTACGCATTTCGCAGGAATATTTCACATTACTGACTTATCCATGCGCCAACAACCGACATTAGTATATTTAATTATAATTTTTAGGTGCCTTTGATGTGGATTCTTCTTTAAAAGATCATCGTGAGTTTGAGAATGAATTTGTTACGTATATTTATAAAGTTTCTAATAATAAATTACTATTTTATAAATATATATTTTTTCAAATTTGTTTGGACATGTTTTGCAGCACTTCATGCGGAACGGATGTAATTCAAATTGAAAAAAATAAAGTAGTTGTGTTCTCAACAAAATAACTTGTGATAAGAAGAACACAAGTAAACAGCCCAATGTCAGTGGTAACTTATCTTTACTCTTTTGAACAGAATCATAACTCGAGAACGATGAAGTATTTCAAGCATTAGAAGGGAATACTGCCCCCTTACAGACTGTATGGCAGTACGGGAGCTAGGGAGGCCGTGCGGGAGAGTCTTGTTGATCATGTTTATTGTAGGCAGGGAAAAATAATACCCGCTTAAAAGGAAATTTACGACAAGCCACGTTTGCTATCTTAGGGCGGTTGTTTGCTAAAATAACACTTTAGAATTTAATTATTCGTAATGTGGAAATGAGCCGGTGTTTTGAACGAGTTAATGAAGGTTCTCGGCCCTTGAAGAATCTCTCCCCGGGGAAAATTTGAATTTCTGCCATTTCCCAGAAAACAACAAAGCAGCCCGTTCAACCGCTCAACCTCGCTTAGCCTCAAAACAGAATTTTCCTTTCTTATCGCTTTTACTTATTTATTTACCGTGACAAGTTTAAAAATCAATTACCATTTTAATTTTCAAACATTAAGTTCGGCCCGAACGGAAAATGCATGTAACAGAACTTTCACGATAAATTCCCGTCGCACGTAACAGTGCGTGTCAATACGTCCCATCCTACGGTATGTATGAAATGTACAACTATAATTCTCTTGCACATTTTTCTTATTCAAAATATTTTAATCTCGCATTTTAATAATTTTAAAATTCTATTTTTTTACATTTATTTCACGCAGGAGGCCTTGAGAAAAGTAATAGCCTCAGGACTTGTGTCATATCTGGGTAGTAAGGGTTAGAAAACACATGGGCCGGCAGATAATTCTGCAGCCAAGCTGTTGAAATTGAGAACGAGTCATATATTATTAAATATTTCAAGTTAATTAATAAACCAAAAACAACAACAAAAACTCCAACAAAAAATAAACCATGTAAAAGATACCTTTATGTTCTAATCTTTATCATTATGTGTATATATGTACCTACCTAGTACTTTTAAATTAGAATGCTACCCAAGCAGCAGTTAATCTTATGTTTAATTGGATATTTTATTTTATTATATTTCTTCTCTTAAAAATATGTTAGTAGGCTAAGGCACCAGTTAAAAGTACATATACCTATTATTTCATTATTATTTTAATACTATACTTATCAAACAACATATCAAAATGTTAATACTCATCCTAATTTGACTGTCCTCAAACGGGAATCCTCCTAGTTGGGCAGTCAAAACATTTCTAATATAATGTATTTAAATGTATGATCTTTTACTAAATAAAAAAAATGAAAATTCCTCGGAGCATATTCCATCGAAACACCAGTAGAACAGGGCATTCCCACTTGAGGCCTCTGCTCTAAATATTGAAATCCGTTTATTAAGATAGGGAAACATGTCCGATTAGGGTATTAGGTACTAATAAAAGTATTTTAATTTTTTTACATATATAAATCCTATGCACATACATATCACATAATAAAACATTAGTGTGTTAAATCATCAAACCACTTGTATACTACAATTATTTACACTTTTAAATTAAAAGGGTTATTGCCTCGACCGGGAACAGAAGTCGGTCCAAATCGCTCCCCGGGCATAATGTCATTGTTTATATCTAAATTGCTTCAAAATATCTAAGGCAAAATTCTTTCTTATAAGAATTTGCAATCGGTATACTAAAAAAAAATTATAGATGCTGAAATTTTGTCTAGTAGTTTAGGATATTTTAATAATTTTGTTGATAGAGACTTATTATTATTAAACTCGTTACTAAATAAATTATTTAAAAAAATATTTTAATTTTTTTTTTTGATTTCTCCTAGCCACAAAACTGGCGCACTGTATGTTACTTATTGTAGTTTTTTTTTTTATTTTGCGTTTCTTGAATCTTTGTAATTATTTAATTACAAAGATTTAATAAGTTTTTTTTATTTATCATTTTGCATGATGTAAATATTTATTTGCATTATTGGGATATAACCTAATTATTATATGTATTTTTTAATTTTTGTAAGATTTTTAAGCAATATGTCTAACCTAAATGCGGCAACCCGTCCTAACTTACTTACTAATAAATTTATCTGCTGCCTATTTTTAATCTTAAAATAGTTATGATGCAGGCGCTAGAGCACTAGAGCAATGGGGCATTTAATCGAATGGCTAAATCAAATTATTAATATGTAAACATATGAACAGCTTACTGGGATTTAAAGCCAATGAATCCAGCTAGATTTCGCCGTTTATCCCATATTTTTAAGTTCTATAAATTTGGCTCATTATGGCAAGCGATTGCTCAAGACGTTTTGCACACTTGCCATAATATGACAAAAATCGTTCGAGTGGATTGTCTGTGTTAATTACTGTCTTCTTTTTAAATTTATTTATTCTTAAATATATTTGTATTACAATGGTATAGTATATTGTCTTCCACGCTAGGAGTTCACCTGTGTTGTTAACTTTGCATATCTATATTTCTCCTAAAAAAAATTTATTTTTGAAATCCTTAGACTATGTACCATTTTTTTTAATTAACTTGATTTTAATTTTATAATAATTTTGGACCCCAGTTTGTTTCTGTGAAAATTTTGTTTTTGCCGAGAGAATGGATAAACCCTTTCTAGGTCGAAGCGCGACGTTCGGTTCATTACTGTCTTTGTTTTCATGATAAACAATGCCACTTTTAATATTAAATTCACCGCCAGCATTAAAGATAACTTCGCTAGCTACTGGTCTTTATTGTGTTTTTTGATATAGTGAAACAATTTCTTAATGTTTCTTGGTAGAATTTAATCAACCAAAAATGTAAAATGAAATCATCTCTTTGGAATGTTATTAAATCTGCAAAGGCAGCCCATTTGGAACTTGTATCACATAGCGGCTCCCGAGCCTGCGTGGCGGGGGTGTGTTGGGAGGGTGGGGGACGGGTGATTGATTCGCCCACTGAATATAATGTCGAATAACTTATCTATTAATGGTTCTATCCCGGGCATATTATATAAACAATATTACCTCAAAATGAATGACTTTATAATCAGAGCAATTGAGGACTCTTATAAAAAATGAAATTATTCTCGACAAAGGTAAATGAAATGAATGATTATATAGATACAAAACCAACAACCAGCCCAATAATAATTCACATGAACATTCGTAGTTTGTAGAAGAATTTCGAAGAATTTTTTCAACAATTAAATCTTTAAATAGACTCGATTCTATAGTTTTATCAGAAACACATTCATCGACTGAAATTAATTATCAAATTCCGGGTTTTTCGTACTATAACGTATAACGTACAACAACGAATAAAATAAACAAGAATAGCGGAGTTGCTATCTTCATATCAAATGTTTACACTGTCACAAGCATAAAAAAGTGTAAAAAATAAAAAAACACGTTTTAGGAATAATCTTTTTAATATCTTTGCTATTTATCGCACGCACTCTTCGGTTCTTACTACCAATATAGATGAATTAAAAAATATATTACGACATCATAAAACTACAATTATCGGAGATATTAATTTAAACTTTGCTAATATTACCCCCCTAACGATAAAGATAATTGTCTAAATATGCTACCGGAATTTAATTGCATTTTATGTTTTAATTCTGTGTCGATCACTTATTTACAAATGTCAGAGATACATAAAATATAACGTCTACTATATTGAAAACAATGCTGTCACGGATCATTTCGCATTTAAAACTACTATAAAAATCAGAACATTCCTTTACCAACCGCAACGGCCTTATAATAAGACTGATGTGTACAAGCACAGTATCAATATAAATTTTCTGACAGAAATATTAAGTAACGCCGAAGAATGGCAACATATATTTATATCAATGTAACGATGTAGAAGAATGCTGCAAAATATTCGATGAAAACTTGAGTTTACCCATAAATGCCTCTACAAATATTACTTCTCAAAGAATATCTTTAAAGCTTAAACCAGTTAAAGCATGGATAACCTACGGATCAATAAGTTTCAAATGGACACAGTTTATAGAACACTATATAAACAATATACATAACAACCGGAATATATAACATTACAAAAACATTTCAAGGCGTATAATTTTTTTTTAATAAAAACACAAAAGGTAATTACCATGAACAAAAATTAACAAAACATGATAGTAAAATGACCTGGGTAATGTGTATCTAGCACGGTCGATCGATAAAGGATTTATCGACACTGTCGGTATCTTGTCGTCATTCCCAAGCACATCTTACAAACAACAGTTCTCGTCCATTAAATTAAGAACACTTTAGTCGTTGTGAACTATTGTTTGTTCATTGGCGATTTTTTTTAATTTTTTTTTTTATATGTGTTTATTCAGTTTTTTTTATTTGTACATTATTTTCTCTTACTTAGATCTTACAAAACTGATCAATCAGTTTAATTGTAAGAAATCTCATATCTGCAGTGGTGCACCAAGTTACCGACATTATCGATAAAACTTTTTTAGATTAACTGTGCTAGGTAGCTTTGTTTATCGTAAAAACAATTATCGACAAAAATTCTTTCAAAAATAAAACTGTCAACATCATAAACTACCACAATTCATTTTATTTTGTAAAGTAAACCCTTCTAAAGCCGCAAATGAATTTAACATTTTTTTCGCAAAGGTAGGGAAAAACCTCGCCAGCAAAAATCAACATAACTCAAGTCGCAATGAACGCAACTCTATAGTAAATAATGAGCTTAAAATTGAACTATTTCAACCAACAAAACCAGAAAAAATCATCTAAGGTATGAAAGGAGGTTTTGCCCTTGGTTTTGATGGGGTCCCAATACTAACATTGAAATGTATAAAATCGAAACCTTTAACTCATTTAATCAATGCATGTGTTCAAAGCGGAATATTTTAATCCATGTACAAACATACCGCAATTATGCCAATATTTAAAACCGGCAATCCGAAAGAAACAACCAATTACTGTCCACTTTCTTTATTATGGAATATTGCGAAAATCTTTGAAAATTTTTTTAACAATATAATGACCCCGTTCATGAAGATTAATCACGTAATTCATGAAAACCAGTTTGGATTTACTGAGAACGAAGCACAAAAGACAACATTGCTAAATTATCTAATACAATACATGACGCTTTAGATAAATATTTGAAATGTATTTGGTATATTTGTTGATCTCCAAAAAGATTTCGACAGCATACATCATATTAAACTAATATAAAAAATGTGTTCTGGGTTATAATGACATTGCATTAAATCCCGATTCCGATTTACATTATCTGGATGTATCTCATAAACGTTAGCAATTCAAGAGTCTCCCATTACTTTTTACGGCTTGATTACAAAACATCGACTTTCCTCTACTTTCTATAAATTAAGTATGCATTTATTATATGTATAAACCTTCCGGAAGAAATTTTCTAAATGATAGTGAAAATCCGTTGCGTAGTTTAGGAGAGCCAAGCGCACAAACATACAGACGCGTATTTAGACTTTGTTTTATACTATTTAGAGATGATTGCGACAGTATAATAAATTAAATAAATTAAAATCAAAATATTATTTCAGATATCTAACATTCTAAAATTCAAATATATATATATATATATATATTTTTTGTAATTATTTTTTTTTTAATAATATGTTTACATGGTACATAATTCATTTTACATCTTGGGTCTTTTTACTACTCTTCCATTGAAAACATTTGCTTGTGTATGGAAGGGGAGTGTACATAAATGTTGTTGTTAGTTAGTACTTAAATAGTTCATTGTACATAAATGTATGTTTGCTGTAGTATTTTTTTTGATAATAGTGAAGGATAATATATTAATATAATAAATTTTAAAAAAGAAAGGAAGTTATGGAAAACTAAGGATATTTGTGAGATTAATTAAGTGACAGTAGTTTTTTTTTCAGAATATTTTTAAAGTGTCTCTTTACAGAGAGCAGTATTTGGGTTTTATCATTAATGCTTCTGATTTCTTCTGGTAGACGATTGAAAAAGGTTCTTCGTTCATATATCGTTCTTATATTTTCAGTAAATTCTATAATGAATTTTCGTTTCCGTTATTACAATAGTTGGTGGTGTAATTTAAGTCAGCATAGTTGCCTTTTACGCAGTGCCCTTGGGTTCGATTATAAGCTTTGTGATTTTTTTTTCATGTATGTTTACTTTTTTTATTTATATCCGTGTTTTTCACGGGTCTGCTCTAGTAGGTAAAATATAATGTGCAATGATTCTGCTTACCGACATAGTAAGAATATTAATTGTAGAGCACTTTGTAATTTTTTAAATGAAGCAAAAATAATAGGGTGAGCTTATTTAATTATTAGGAGCCTATTTTTCCCCACCCCCCATCCGCAATGGTGAAATAGTCTCTCATTTGATTGTACGAGTCATTAAAGCGGCAGACTGCAGCGGACGAAACAAATTGCTTCATAATGTCTTCGGCTTTTATTGCCTTTTTCATAAAAATAAAAGTCTCGGCGCTCCGAGTAGTTGCTCTTTGGGAACAAATAAATGGAGTTTGCGAACTTTGCAAATTCCGATAGGGGTGCTCGTAGCCGGTGCCGTGCCGTGCGGGGTGGAGTGCGGGATGGCGTGCGGGTGGCGCGCTCGCCGTGCCCGTGGTGCCCACCAGGATGCACTGGCCGGGGGCGTGCAATCTATTGACTACCCGCCGGTGCTTTGTGCCCTCCACCTGGCGCGGGCGGCTGGCGACCCCGTTACTCAATTCTTCGGGCGCTCTTTATTCTCCGCCCCCTTTATTGGGCACATCGCCATTGATTCTTCTATGAAATAAAAAAGGCCAACCCATCAGTATTTAAATGCTCAAAGCGTTTAGTGCAAAGCTTTAGTAATCCATACCCGATGAATTGCATTCTAAATTTAAGTTCAAATTCACGAGATAAAACTGAATATTTATCACACTCGAACCTTTTCTTTGAATATATATATTTTATAAATGTATCAGATTCATTTATTTATTTTTCGGAATGACTTTATTGAGTAAAACCTCAAATTGTAATATTTAAATATTAGTATCAGATTCAGTTTAGGTATTTTCACGAATAATATCAAACAAATTAATACATTTCCATCTCATTTATCCGCCCCCAGATGTTCAAAAGTTCTTATATGAATACCGCATAAGAGTCCTAACTGCTTCCAACAGTCTGGAGCCAGTGAGACTATGGTATCCCCGATTGGAGTATGTTGTGAGGCTAAAGGTAGTGTGAAAGCGAAGGAAATGAGGAAATGGAAGGGGGAGTACTAGGATATTCAGAACTGGTCAGCAAACACGGCTTAAGCAAGGTTTTAGTTTGTGAGTGGTGGTTTTACACCAGGACGATACTCAGGAGAGTATTTTTCACTCTGGGACCTACTGCAAGAATACTGTATATTATTTTTAATTAATAAATTGTGAAAGAACACAAATTGGTCCGACAAAATTTACTTTGGCACACCGGAGTTGAACCCGCGACTTTCGGATTGCTAGTCGAGAGCTTTACCCCTCGACCACGGCAGGCCGTCAGATTCTATTATTTCAAGAAAGGCATACAAATACGATATTGGATTTAATCACCGATACAATATTGTATGTTGTGCTTTAAAATATTAGATTCAATTATATGTTTGCGCCCGTACATACGCAATATAATTATGAAAAAATAGTTTTGTCCGTATACAAACTCAATTCTTTTAAGAAGTGCATACACATACGATATTGTATCGGTGATTCAATCCAATATTGCATTTGAATGCCTTACTTGAAAGAATTTGTATACGAAGAAAACTATTTATTTATATTCATATTGCGTATGTTGGCGCAAACAAATAATTAATCTTAATGTTTTAAAGCATAACATGCAAAAAGTGTTTTTCCTACATAAATAAATTAGCGTCATCTACGAAAGAGCAGATTATGGATTCTTTTAAGTATATCCTTAACTTCATATGTTCCAAAGATACTAACTGATTAATTTCTGTACATTACGGATTTTATTTTCTACAGTCTTTAAGACTAATAACGGAGGATTGCTTGAGGCTCGTATTTTAATTAATTCCGATGAATTCGTAACAATAATATATATATTTTAGATCGATCTCCACGGATGTAAGTTATTTATATTCAAGAATAATATAAACATTACCTTACCATTAAAATATTTTATGCACAACGGTTTGAATATTTTATAAAACCCTTTTCAACCATAAAATTAGCGGTAAGCACCAGATTTTATTTTTTTATTCGATGAATTAGTAACTTCCCGATGGATTCTTTTAGAAACATGTGAGATTTTAGTAATACGTTTATCATAAATAATTAAAATAAAACCCAACGAAAAGATATTTTTTCTAGGCCTGCTAGGAAAAATTCGACCGTAGGTCCGTCCATAATGCCGGGCCGTGCGCCGAATATTTTTTGACACGAATTCAGACGTGTCAAGTCTTTCAGATTACCACTTAATTTTAGAGATCTGGTAGGGCAAATTCAACCGTAGGTCTGTTCAACGCCCAGGCCGCCCGTCGCATCTTTTTGTGCATGGCTTCTTCACTAAAGTTGTTAAGATTCTGACTTTATTTTAGGGTATTGTCCTCTTTCTATACCTGTATTATAACTGGCCGTTACGATTGTCTAGACCAGGCAGGTGTGAATTGTATTGAATGGGTTAATATATTTTTTCTACTTCCATGTATTATGTATTACACATAAAATATCAATGTGTCCGGGCTCACAAGCTCGTATACCAATAGGGTCGAAAGATATTCGTAAGATTTTATGAGATGTGATTTTTACTACGCTGTTTAGTTTTATGTGTGTTATTTTTTCATATATTTTCCACCCGCTGCGCTGTTTTTATCGGAACATATATTATATTTTTGAGCCGATTTTTCGTATACTTCTGCCACGATCGGATGATGTCACTGAAGGCACAATACATATATATTGGAATCCGATAGAAATATTAAAAATGTATGAGGTGATTCCTTTATATGGAACGTTTTCTATTTCACGGAACTTGATTATTTTGACTTTTGCGATATTCCCCGGAAGAGACGCGTAGTTACCGCTGAAGTTAACTGTTTCGTTTTTCGCATTCTGTCCTGTATTTTGCCAATTTAATTATGATGGAATTGAAGTGGTTTTAACCATAGTTCCTTTATTTTCTCAATTCCTTTTATGTTGTCATTTTAATTATTTTTTTAAAGATAATTATTTTACTTCGCAACGTAGGTACAGTAGACCCATGAACATGTTGTTGTAACATCTTATCGAATGAGGTTGAGGAATACCTCACGGGATGTTTGTGGGTTGTTCTCGTATTTATCAAACATACTTTTGACCGCCTCCGTTGTTGAGGGGAAAGGCTTTCGGCTCGCAAACCGAAGGTCACTGGTTCAAAACCCGGCGTGCGCAAGAAATTTAGTTTATTTCAAAATTTATTAATTTAATATATTATACTGTGTACTTGTGTTATGTTCCGGAGAGGAAAATACTCTCAATATCGCCCTTGTGTAAGACCACGATTCAGTATTGAAACGTTGCTTAAAATGGCTTTAGCCGTGTTTGGTGATCAGAACTGAATAGCCATGTACTCCCCCACTTTCTCTTCCCAATATCCTTCCCTTCACAATTTTATAAAACATTTTTCGGTTGTATGTGATGTGCGTTATTTATTCCTGCGTGAAATCTCAGAATTCAAACACAAATTTGCTTTGAATTTAAGAGTCATTTTCAAAATTAGAACTTATTTCGATAAAGTAGAAACCTACCTATAATATAATATTCTAATAAATAATTATTTGAATTTCCTATTTCAAAATTGGGATTAAAATATCCCATGATTTTTCACAGGTTTGTGCCTGTATTGAATAATTTATTATCCTGGCGAAGAAACCAATTGTTTTGAAACATGTCGATTACTTTTGAATAAATAGTGGTTTATACGTAAATTTATCGTGTTATTTTCATAAAATTAGCGCGCTTTACCCCCAACACCATGTATAAATTATAATATTATAGATTTGCTTTCCATAGTAAATCACTAGATTTGCGGGTGTAACAGTTGTTGTGTAACATTGTACTATGTTTACTCTTATTGCTTCATAAAAACACGGAAAACTTATTTTTTTGTGCCATTTTAATTAAAAATAACCTACATTTGGTTTATTTTTATTAGTTTTCAATTGTACTATATTATTGACACTGCGTAAATAATTCTAAAAATCATTATTCTTCTTCTTTCGTATTGTGGGGGGTCGCTCATAGGGGAACATCTAGGTCAGTCATGTGGCCATGTGGACTTTATCAATCCCGCCGGGGAATGAATGCAGCGGGCATTCGTTGACCACATGTTCGGTGGTCTGCACCGCACCGCATTCACGTCGACGACTCTTTAAAGACCCACCTCTGCGTAATGTGGACACACGGGAGGGCCTTATCCTGTTGATGACGGACCCGAGTTTACGAGGCAGTGAGAAACCAGGCTGTCTTTCAGTGAGGTCGTGCACAAAATGGACATTTTCAAGTTTTGATACATATTTACAAAATTAACAGTTATACAAATAAAATTACAATGTAGAGTGTATCAAAAAATCCCACAAAGGCAAATCCTGTTTGTGGGTATTATTAGTACGTATTATCACAATTCTATGCCAACAATAAAACATAAAATTAAATTGTTCGTTTTCTTTGATGACAAATAATATTAAATTAAATTATCAAAGTAGAAACAATGAATGAAATGAAAACGAAAAATAACATAAAATTAAAAATTATCAGTGGATGTTTTAAACCTGACATAAAAAGAAGGTACCTACTTACTAATGTTTTCAAAAATAAGAATTTGTTTTTCCAATAAAAGTATATAAATATTGTGCTATTTGTACAATCAAAAACAATACTAAGGACGGGTTGTTTCATAGAATTTGAACAATTCATCAAATTTTAAAAATTGAGTTTCAAGTTCTGTGAAGGTTCTATTCATGTTCTATTATTATATCATTACTGACCAGTTGCTTCGAAAAAACTGAAATAGTAACAGAACTTGGATATAACCATCACAGAACTTGAAAATCAACATTGAAATTTGATGAATTGTTCAAATTTCAACGTTCATTTTCGGGTTCTGTGAAAGTTCTATTCAAGTTATGTTATTATATCACAATAAGCCAGTGACTTGTGACAACGGAAATCATAAAAGGACTTGAAAATAACTTTCATAGAACTTGTTCAGAGAACTTGTTAACCCGTCCTTAGTACCTAAAAATCTTAGTACCGCCTATGTCCGAAGTAAAGGGTAATCGGTGGAACCTCTTTCCTTCCACCCAAAAGGTAATCGGTGGAACCTCTCTCGTTCCACACAAAAGGTAATCGGTGGAACCTCTCTCCTTCCACACAAAAGGTAATCGGTGGAACCTCTCTCCTTCCACATAAAAGGTAATCGGTGGAACCTCTCTCCCTCCACCCAAAAGCATTGTCTTGGGTGAAAGACGGAGTTGAAATGTCTTTCGGTTTCCTTGTGTCTTTCGATTGTAGGTATTTTTCGTATTAATTTATTTCAACGTTTTAAGGCTGCTATTGGTAGAACCTCTTCCCAATCTTTTGATAGTCAAGAAGTAACACTTTTATTCAATTTTACAATGTTACCGACCAACTCCATATCATCTTCTAGCTGAAAATAAAATGTTGTGAATAATATTAACAGTACAGAAAAGGGCAATGTCGTAAAAACTTGCCGATGGAAAGGCAAGCCTTACTACCTATAACTTTACTGTACCCTCTATAAAATGGGTATCGAAAGCTATAACTATATATAACGTATCATCTATCTATAACTATAGATATACTATAGCAAATTCACTTCTACAGAAGAATACCCATATGTAAATGCACCATAAATAACAATCATTTTATTGCTTTCAACATTCAAATAACTAATTTATGTAGGTATTGCGTACCTTTACAATAACAACACAACATAGCCATTGTCTCACTGATTTCAGATGGATAGGTGCAGTTCAAATTCTTTTCAGTATATCTATTATATTATTAATTACTCTTATGTAATAATCGAAAATACGAGTAGATATTTAAAACATCTTAGAGTGCAGTACTTAATATGTTATTTAAGAATGTATATTTAAAATAAGAAAAAAATATATAAATATATACTGTCGCTGTTACCCCCCCCCCTCATCATTTTGGTCTCTAAATTAGGTTTTGTATGAAAACATCGCACAGCCGTTCTTCTTAAGCGGACAGCCTGCGTTGATGTTCAAAGATCAATCTTTATATTTTGAAACCTTTCATATAACCTCCCACCTAGAATCCATTAAGTGTGATCTACTCTTGAAAAACAATATTTCTTATTATTCGGAAACTGTAAAACAACATGTAAAGTTGATGGATACCTTCAATAAATTTGATACCCGCTATGTGTACACATCAAAGGCCCATAATTTCACGTCTGTCAGACAGCTCTCCCTGCTTCCCCCCCCCCCCCCCAACTACTCCCACCACTCCCCTCCGCCCACGCACGCCCCATCGCATCATCCCTTTACGCTCTTTTTTTTTTGTTTTTACGACCCTGTTTATGCTTGATTTTCTGAATATAAATATTCCTACCACCCTAAAGCCACCTTATACACATACGTATTGTTACGTGAAAAACCGAAATTATCATGAAAAATGAATTAAGGAGAAAAATTCACCCCTCATATAAGGTTTTCTTTTAAGACTTATTATCTGTTTTAAAAATATATATAATACACGTCGGCTTCGCGCTATTTAATAAGGCTCTTCCTACGGCAAAGCAATTTTATTGCTTATATATTTTCTACGGAAAATATAGATCTTAAAATATCGTATCTCGCTAGTATAATATTTGAACGTCAGCCCGTAGCAAGCAGCCTCCAGCCCGTAGCCCGTAGCCGGTAGAGGCGCCTGTAGCGATGGTGGGAGCATTCATCCAATTTACCGTTACAGCGATCCGCGACACCTCTAAAACGGTTTGATTAAAGTCATAAAATCGCAGGCATCGAGAGAAAAAAGTGAACGTGCATGGGCCCCCGCTCGAGCCCCGTGTGGAGAGAGGGCTGGCTGCCTCCGCCGCCCTCCGCCGCCCCCCGGCCCGGACGAATCGTATCTCTCATTACGGTCCAATAACACAGTCGAGTGGGTCCGCGCCGGAGAGCGATTAACCTCGCGGTGTTGTGATAGTGTGAGACCTGATGCAATGCCAAGCGGACTGCGGACTACATCGCTGAGGATTTACATTTTTATCCACAGGATACGGAATTGCTGCTCAGGCTCGACGATTTTATCGAGGGCTGCACAGTGCACAGTTTCTACCGGAGTGCAAGACTGGCTGAAAATTTGTCGCAAATCTTGCAAATTTACACAACAAACATAATAATTAAATAATTTCCTCTTATTTTGGTTTAATAATAGGAATATTCACTTCTTTTCATATTACACATATTTTTAAATGTAAGAAACATATATGTATAAACTAAAACGACTGAAAACCAATATGGTTTATATATATATATAATCATTTTCGATTATATCTACAACTCGAAACGTTTCGATGGTATATATAGCATTCCTACATTTTTCCTCTGAGAGTTGGTTATATTATCTTCAACGATTAAGTATTGAACGAAGAATTGGCAGCAGCTAATCCTCAGAATATTTATAAATTTGCGAACATGCTCAATAATAATGACTCTAGTATTCCGTCAAACATGTATTTAGATAATAAAATGGCCGATACCCCCCAAGAAGTCGTCAATCTGTTTGCTGAATTTTTCAGCAAAGTCTATGATACTGCAAACAACTCTCCATTATTCGATACAACTACAGCTAACAATGACAACAAGATCGATTTTAGCCAATGTATATTCAAAGAAAGCGATATTAGAACTAAATTAAAATCCCTTGATATTAATAAATCGGCCGGTCCCGATAACATTCCTCCAATTTTCTTATCAAAATGCTTATCAGTTTTAACATTACCTCTAACTAAACTTTTTAACTTGTCTCTAAAAATTGGTACCTTTCCACAAAAATGGAAAACCAGTTTTCTATTTCCAATCTTTAAGAAAGGAAATAGATCAGATATCTCTAACTATAGACCTATATGTATCCAATCGTCAATCCCTAAACTATTTGAATCTGCTCTGCTTTCTAAACTCTCGCCTGAGATTAACAAAGTTATTTCACATCGTCAACATGGTTTCATGGCAAAAAGATCTACTTTTACAAACTTGATGATCTATCAGGAATACCTATTTAATACAATGCAAAAGCGTCTTCAAACAGACGTAGTGTATACTGACTTTAGTAAGGCATTCGACAAAGTCTCACATAAAATTCTCATACATAAACTTAGTGCCCTTGGAATAACAGGGAATATTTTGAGATGGTTTGAGAGTTATCTGCATAAAAGAAAAATATGTGTTAAACTCAACTCACACTATTCACACCAGTTCGAAGTCTTTACCGGCGTCCCACAGGGGTCTCATTTAGGACCAGTACTATGTTTATTGTTTATCAATGATATAACTACGGTTTTTGATGGAGTCATGATTCTCTTATTTGCAGATGATCTCAAAATTTATAAAACCATTACAAATATTCATGACTGTTACGTACTACAATTTAATCTTGTGAGGCTACAAGAGTGGTGCACCCACAATGAACTATTTCTCAATATTGATAAATGTCAAACGATAACTTTTTCCCGAATCAAAAATCCCATTACGCATCAATATAGCATCAACAACATTTTCCTAAAAAGAGTTGAGAATATTAAGGATCTTGGTATTATTTTTGACAGGCAACTAACATTTGTTCCTCATATAAACGAAATAACCAACAAGGCCATGAAATGTTTGGGTTTTATATTAAGGACAACGAAAGATTTAAAATTAATAAATTCCTTCAAACTGCTATTCACTGGTTTAGTTAGAAGTAATCTAGAGTATAACTCAACAATCTGGTCTCCATTTTATAAGATTCACCAATTAAAAATTGAAAGAGTGCAACATAAATTTTTTGCGATTTATTAATTATAAATTAGGAATTCCAAACGAATATCTTAATTACACTTTCCTCATGAACTTACTAAATTTAACCGATTTATCATTGAGACGCACAGTGTGCGACTTAGTATCTCTTTTCAAAATTTCGAATGGCAGACTGGACGCCATTGATTTGACGAGTCTTATATCGCTCCGTGTACCTACGCGCGACACTCGACAGACCGCTCTATATAATGTTCCCATATCTGCTAACAATTATTTTCAAAACTCACCTATTCAAAGACTTCACATACTCGGTAATAAGTATAGCTCAATTGATGTTTATCATCACCAATCAGTATACAAACTAAAATACAGTATACTAGAATGTTTGTAACAGATTCATAATTTTTTTTCAAACGCATATTTTATTGTTTCATTAACTAAGCTTTGTTTTGTAAAATTCCCAATCGGGCAAAATAAAGATTGATGATTACAAAGATGGTTTACAACAAACTGTAGGGTTTATCTTTATAATAATAATAACAAACTTACTTGTCTTGTGTGTATTACCTACTTACATTATTGTACTCTTGTAACTACACTATATTTATATAAACTTATCGAACTCATTGTCCAAATTCCAATAACACCGTAACTATATACTTGAATTGTATCTACTTAACTACCTACCTATATCTGTTATATTTTTCTCAAGTTTATGTATTAGTTTAACCTATGTTCTGTAAAATATTCAACCGACGTACTTTGTACAATAAACTTTGCTTGCTTATGTTTATAAAATAATAACACCATCACAATAACCCTACACATTGTTATGTAAGTTCATACTCAATTTATTATGCTATGTAATTAAAATATTTTATAATGCTACTGAACAACAAAACCCATAACATGTATATGTAAAAGCCTTCTAGGCGTTAATAAAATGAAATAAAAAAATTTAAAAAAATTACAATTTGGCCTTTTTTCTCAATTAGTTATTACGCTACAAACATATTGAAAATAATATATTTTGTAATTTTTCAATCCAATATAATACATAATCATTGTTTAGGGAGAACAAACTAAGCTATCGGTCATATACGAGTATCGTATAATATAACTTCTATTATTATTCCTACTTATATATACTTTCTACTATCTACCTACATTTTTTCTTTCTTATACAATATTTTAAATATATTTATACAAGGCATACTTATCTACTGTACTGTTTATTAGTATATTGTATAAAAAACGTTATCGCATGTTTAAAAAAAATTAACACTTAAAAAACATAGAATGACTGACAGTCCAAATAATATTCAACATGTTTGACGTACTATACATAAACACACTACCAAAATACATTTTGACCAAGAAACCAAATTTCATTAAACACAATCTAAACATATATTTTATGTGCCAGCCAGTTAAAGCGTACGCACAAAACATAAAACCTCCGTCGACAAACACGAGCTTTGGACAAATATACCATAAATTATGTTTCAATCTTACACTTGCTACAAAAGATAAACAGAAAAAAATAGTTTGGCATAAATAAAAGAATAGTTAGGCAATAATAAACGAATTACGTATCTTTAAAAAAAATAAACCGCATTTCAAAACTAACATTCAACCCTACAAATACATAATACACAACCCTATCTTGTAATAATATATTGCCCTTTAGTACCTTAAGTATTTATTGTTTTCTTTATGTATATATAATTTAAACTTTTGAGGAACATAAAAAAATGTTATATTAAAATATAAAACCTTAAAATGGGAGCCTATGCGGGAGTAAGCACCCAATGAGGCCTCATTATCAAATTAATGTGAAAAAAGTAAATAAATACGTATATAAACTGTAAAATTGGGACCTCAACGCAGGTAAAGCGCCCAGTGAGGCCCACATTATCAAATTAATAATGTGAAAAAAGTTTGTATATATATATGCATTTTTTTTCCTAATTCTAATATATATTTTTTTTTCTCAAACATGGCAAAAGAATTCATGTATTATATTGAAAATAATAAAATATTTATTCCTCCCATACACACTCCTACAGCTCCTGGAGCTCATCTTATGGAGTAGTTAGTAAATTAAGTAGTTAATAATTGAGAAAAAAAATTGGAGTACTGTCATAATTTAAAATGTAGTACTATTTTATAATAAATAAAAAAATAAAAATGCGTACATATAAATACACTTTTTATCAAATTATTAATTTGATAATGTGGGCCTCAGGTGCTTTACCTGCGTTAAGTCCCCAATTTTACAGTTTATATACGTATTTATTTACTTTTTTTCACATTAATTTGATAATGAGGCCTCATTGGGTTCATCTAAATTTATATATAGGTCGATAATTTGATATTTCTTCAGGGCTGCCTGATATAAAAACAGGTGTTTTAATAGATTTTTATGAACTGATAAAGCACCCAGTGATGCCCAAATAAATAATGTGAAAAAAGTTATTGCATCGATAAATAACTGTATTGGTATTTTATTTTTTTTAGAACCAGTTAGAATACATCCCTATCTCCGAGGTATATCTTTTTTACTTAACAAGATTAACAATCTTTACAACTTTGTTTGTTATTATTACTTATTTACCTTAGATATTGGATAGATAAACCGAGATATATTTTCCTTTACACGAGAATGTTCGCTTTATGTAAAATAATTATTTGTCTTATCGGACCTCTTTTCAGAAGATATCCGTTGAACAGGGTTTTATCGTTTTCCAATAGTAAAACTCTCTTATCGCTTTCCAGTAAATTTCCTTCTAATCTACCATCATTTCACTAACTTTATAATTGTCAAACTCCAGCACTGGAACTTGTATCCATTGAAAATTTGACACCCAGTTTTAATAATTTTTATTTTTCTGTCGTTCTGATATAGGATTCTCCTTATTATGTTTACTCAACCCTTTAAACAATAATTGAAAAAAATCGCATAAAGGGGTTATTTTTGATTTTATATCAAATTATTCTTATCCATATTAATGATAATAATTATTTTGCTTGGATGAGAGTAGACCGCTGAAAATATTTTTTTGTTTATGGGATAAGGATAATTTTATATAAAAACAAAAAAACTCTGCCGGTCTTTTGAACATTATTTCTAAGCGAATGATGTTGTAGATATATGTGAATTGTGGAGGGCCTGGACTGCGTCAAGAAGGACAAATATACTCCCTAGAAATGTTTTTTTTGTTAATCCGCCCAATTCTACTAAAACAATGGTAACCCAATTAAATGTTATTCGTTATTTTATCTGAGGATAACAATGGAACTGATGTATTTCATGAGATGTCAAAAATTTGATATATCTGATTTTTTGTACTCTCTTGTTGTTATGTTTTTAAGAGGTGGCATGTTGATTTTTTTCACTAGAGTACGCGCTATTCACTTCTAAAAGGTATATGGATTATAAATGTAAAACTGTTGAATAACGCTGATATTATTTATGAGTTCATGGCAATATCTGTCGGACATTTTTTTATATATCGGTTTATCATTTTGGAATGAAACGTTAATTTTTTTTCATTGTTTCAGGTAAGCTACGTCGTAAATAATGGACCAGGAGTTATGCGGAATGCCGTCAAATAATCAAATTCGGTGAGTCTAAATACATTGGTCGGTATCAAAAGTGATCCTCAGGATGTGTTTATATTTTTTTCTTCTAGTTCATTATAATATGCTTCAGAATTTTCTTAAACGATGCCACGGATAAATTACTGTGTCACTAAACATAATGAAATGAAAAGTATTTAAAAGATGTACAAAAATACAGGCGTCATCCATATCGAACCTCAAAAAAATCACCGTCGGTTTTCGAAGGGTAGCTCTTTCAGCGAATTGGTGGTCAAGGGCTAAAGCTCTATACTAGCAATACGAAGGTCGGTGGTTCAAATCCCTGCGTGCGCAAGTAAATTTTATTTGATGAATTTTTGTTATTTTACAATTTACTTATTTTAAGTAATATATAGTATATTTGAGGCACGTTCCAGTGTGGAAGATACTCACAGTATCGCACTGGTGTAAGAGCACAATTCAGAATTTAAACATCTTTTGAAATGGCTTTATACGTATTTGGTGACCAGACCTGAATAGCCAGGTACTACCCCACCCCCCTCTTCCCCATCTCCTTCCCCTCCCCACTACCTTCAGCCTCACAAAATGCTCCAATCGGGTATGTCGTAGTCTCATTGGCGCCAGACGGTAGGGAGCGGTTGGGACTCTTGTGGGGTATTTACATAAAAATGGTGAAAGGAGGATACCAGCCACAAGCCCGAATAAAGGATCCCGTGCCCCCGCATCTTAAGCGCGCGACCGAGCCGGCCCCGTTACTCTAATATTGCGGGGCCTTTACGACGTCACGTCCTAAGAAAACCGTCCATGTTTCTCCGAATGGATGGCGATTTGTCTGAGATTATTTCGTCAATGTTTATTTGCCTACAACTCCTTTTTATTCCTCGAAATAAACCTCCTTTATTCGGTAGTTGCGATATTTCTAAATACTGGTTTGCAATCTCCTAAACTACATTAACTGGAAGCAACCATTTACGGTTATTTTCTGTCAAGATATTATGTTATCCACACTCGTCTCAAATCTCAATGATACTGTTGAAATATTATGCGTGTTTCTTCCCTAGCGTCTTTAGATATATGGCTCGCTATTTCTCAGGAGATTACCCCCCCCCCCCCGAACTTCCCAGCCCACTAGTCAGAGAGATTCCGTTAAATAAATAGACTCCACATTTATTCCACCTTGCTTGCTAAATTTTATCTTTCTATGAATAAATTTTATTTATATGAAGACAAATAGTAAAGCTAAGGCTTTATAAATTATTACCGAGGATATTACCGAAATAAGAAACTAGTCGATTTAGCCACAGAACTGACGGTAAATTTGTATATTTCCTAAGAATGGGTGTTTTACAGAATTTTGACAAATCGTCAATTTTCTCTTCTGTAAAGGTTTTTTTTGTTCTGTTCTAACAGTAAATTTGATGTGTTGTTTCTGGTTCTCATCTCACTTGACACTAGGCCCTAGAACAGGACTCTTACTAGATAGTATATGGATCCATAGAAATGACCATTCGAAGATGGGGATGTGAAACAAAATTCACATGGATATTTAAATTAAAGCGTTCGGACAATAACTATCCATACAGTACTTACCTGCAATTACTATCTATTTGTGATTTATTACACTGGCAAGCCAACTTGTTTTTGTTACTTTCCTGTCGCTCCAAGCAAGCTCACTCATTCTCTCTCGCGTACACATCGGTAATCTGTGATTTATGAAAAACAAAACCAGTCAAAAGGCCGCCGGTTCCCCACCCCTGCCCGAGACTCTGGGCCGTGGTCCATTCCATAGTGGACCAGTCCATTATACCTACCTTTTTTACATAATAAAGCCGTATCTCCTGAAAAAATTATTCACAAAACAGACGACAATAAAAATAAGGACTAGGCCACAATGTGCTTGTTTTCCGTGACCGATTGAAAAAAAATTGTAGCCCCGCCTCAATTTTTTTTCTTTTGGTTGGATGTTTTTAAATGGATCGATCCGATTTCGACAGAGAAAACTTACCGAAATAAATGTTCTTGATTTATTAAAAAATAAATCAAATTAATAATTCTCCTGTTAAAAACGAGACTGCGGGCATTTAACAAATGAAATGACAAGTTTGATAACAAAATATCAGTAAAACTCGAATGTGTTATTGGGAAGTTAGAACTCGTGTTCTTAAAAATTATAATGTTTTCGAATTTCGTCTATAATGTTTATTAGGACAATACCACTTGCGTGTACACCTGCTAAGATATATTCTGAATGACTTTACTATTTTATTAGGAAATGGGCATGCAGTCAAATAATCATCCGCACTCATTTTTTTGTAATGGTTTTAAAACGTGAAAAACAGTTACAAAAAAAAAATTACGGAGGACTTAAGTTAACGGAAAGTTTGTAGATTAAAGACTTTCTGTACATTTAAATAGATTCAAGCGCACATAATTCCTAAATTTAAATCCTATTATTATTATTTTGTCATCACGACTACATGCAATGGTCCGAGGACAATCAATGTCAATATTCAATGTTCTTACGTCCATCAAAATGTGTATTAAAGTGCGATTGATGGAACTTTAATCGACCCGTCTATACTTTCTCCCCAGGAACATAACCTGAAGTTTGCGAATACGGTCTTTGGATTTTTCTTTATATAACTCTAGACAATCGCGATATAACTCTGAAAAATGGTTCCATGTTAACTCAACACAGTGACTATTCAACACACTTTTAAAAAGTGATATAAAGTCATTAAAAACGATGAAAAAATAATTGAACCTAACCTAACCTAACCTAACCTACTTAACCCAGTTAATAAAGTTTTTGTTTCATCACTTTCCATGACTTTATATAACTTTTTGAAGATGTGATGAATTCTCATTTTGATGATTTGTCCGGTCACCCTGAAAAATAGCTATTATAAGTTTTAAAAAACTTGTTCGGTGATTAAATTGAATTCCGAAGGGCTTTATATATAGTGCAATTGAAAGAAAAATGTTCAATCGCACAGCGAAGCGATAATTCCTTTGCGGCAATGTCTTGTCTACGCGGAGAAAAATTACTAACATTGAATATTAAAAATTTATCAAGTTTCTCTAATTGTTCGTAATCCGGTTATAATCGGGTTTGCAGGCCCTTAGCGAATAAATTGATAGGCATCCTAATAAACTTTGAGTAAAATATGAACATTTTATCACGATGTTGGAACCCGTATTCATAAAAAAATCGAATATTTTCGCTGTTCGTTATTATATATTATCAAGGCAAATGCAGCTGCATAAACACGTGTTCCTAATTTACTAAAAGTTTTTCATGAAACGGCCTGCAATCCTATTTTTAACCGGATTACCGATAATTTGAAGACATTTTTAATAACCAAGCAATACTTATTTTCCTCCGTGTATGGCGTCTATGCGCTCAATCAAAATACACATAGTTTACCCCGTCAATGGGAAGTCTCAATTGTCAATCGCTTAAATCAGTCTTTCCCAAAAATAGTGATAACGCCCCCTTGTGGGCGCTGAATCCTTTAGGGGGGCAGTAGATAATCTAGTCTCCTTCAACGGAAGCAATCTTCCGAACAGGCCTTTCATTGATATGCTTGGTGTAACTATAAGTGACCAGCTCAGGTACGGGGGCTCCATCGAAGCCAGAGTAAAGTTGGCCTCTCAGAAGCTGGGCGTACTGTACAGGGCCCGCAGATACTTTAATAGTACACAACTGCTCACCCTGTACAAATCGCAAGTGCGCCCTACTGTCGAATTTGGCAGCCATCTCTGGTCTGGAGCCCCAAAATACCTGAAAAAAACCCTTGACTCTGTGCAGAAACGGGCGGTCCGTTTGATAGATTCCCCAATCTTAACAAACGGACTGCAATCTTTAGAGCACAGGCGTCAGGTAGGTATGCTGTCCTTGTTCTATCGGTATTACAATGGAAGATGCTCTGAGGAACTAGCGTCATTGATCCCTTCGGCACCGGTGCGTAGTCGGGATACACGCCAAACGCGCGCCCAACATTTGTACACAGTTGACACTTGTCACATGAGAACGGGTCGCTTCTACGATTCGTTCTTAAGTTCAACAGCTCGGCTGTGGAACGAACTGCCGGCCTCTGTGTTTCCTCCCTCCTACAACATGGGACTCTTCAAGACCCATGTTCACTCCTTCCTCTCCAAAAAAAGACCCTCCACACAGCATCCCCAAAGATGAAATAGGCCCCGAGGGAAATTATTTTCTTCAGGGCCTCCTGTGTGGAGTAAATATAAAAAATAAAAAAAAAGTAGAAGGCTCAAAGAAAATTAGGAGTCGTTGAGAAAATCTAGAGGAGCGACGGCAGACAAATTATATCTATAAAAATCCGAGGGAATCTATACGAATGAAATAATAATAATAACAAATTATTATAAGCAATAATAATTACTCACCTTAAAGGTCCATACAAATTGCAAACATCGCCCGAGTAAAAATATATCCCGCGAGAATATACAAATGAAAAAATATAATACGCACTAATTATTGGTTAAAATATTGGTACGTATTGAAATTTTTATTTTTTTAATTTTTCTTTATTCAGTGTTTTTATTTATTTATCGTTTTACAATTTTTGGGTGTGTTAAGACCACCAAACTAGGCACATTTATTTGGCGAGTTGGGAATAAGCCAACGTAGCTTATTGGTTCAGAGCACCTGGCCGGCAATCAGAAGATGCGGGTTCAATTCCCGTCAGCGGCATTTATTTTTACTCGCGAGATATTTTCAATTTGTATGGATATTTTAGGCCAGTAATTATTGCTTATAATAATTTGTTATCCTTTATGCCATGCGTGTTCTCGTCTTATAAATATTAGTTTAATATTAAAAAATAATAATTGTTTGTTTTACTTGCTTATAAGAAAATTAATTCGAGTTTTTAAGGTTTTTTAAGTGATTTCGAGCCTGACATTAATAAACTCGTCGAAATGCATCAGATTCATCCTTTAATTTTGATAAGCATTAAATTCAAAGCCTTATTTTACTGTTAACATAAATACTTCTAAATGATGAACTATGAGTTTTATTTCATCTCATTGAAACATTATTTGATCTCAGAAATAGGATACAGGTCACACCCTATATATCTTACCGTATGTTAAAATGCATGTTTAAAAATTGTATTTGCAATAACTGTTTTTAAGAAACGCATCAGATGATAATATAGATTTAAAAATATCGGGGGCACTTGATTTTTTTTATATCTTAAAAAATCTGGTGCCCCCGATAAAGTGGGTGGTGGTCGAAATAAGTTTGAGAACCAGTGGTTTAAAGTGATATAGACAATTGATATTGATCCTCTCCGGGAAATTTAGCCGTAAAATAATCATATCTGTTAACCGGGTTCATATTATCACGAAGTTTTAATTCTCTTCTATTAGCAGAGAAGCTGGTCAGACATCTAACAAATCGTAAAACGTGCCCTTTCGATAATTTATATTTTATATTGAATGAAAAACATACACTTTGTTAAACACCACTTTTATTATGATTTATATTAACAGCCAACCAGATTTCGCTTAGCTCAAGCTTCGTCAGGGCTTATTATATCAACTAAAGTTATTTTCATACAGACACATATAAATAGAAGAAAATAAAACAATAAGTGAAGGAGATAGAAATAAAAATAACAGACACGAGTGAAAGAGATAGAAATAAAAGAGCATACACCTTATTAGTGCTAGAACGAGAAAGGATGTAGACTGATTACAGGAAGGGCAGGTAGGGAGGGGGAAGGGAGGAAACAGTTTTATCAGCGGTTAACGGAATAAATTAAAATTGGACTATCAGTTAAATTGATTTGATTGTTGATTATATTTGATTTATTATTGACGGCTTTTTTAATTTCGAGGGCTTCTAAATTGTTTAACCTAATTCCAATTCCATTGCTTGAGCTAAGCTAATTCCAAGCTTGAGCTAAGCGAAACCTGGTTGGCTGTTAATATTAATTCATAATAAAAGTGCTGTTTTACAAAGTGTATTTTTTTCATTTAATATATAATGTCACATCACAAAGTTTTTGCTTCCTTCGATAAAATTTATATTTTAATCCAAAGAATAATCGACTAAATAAAAGCAATTCAAATACAGTTTGTATCTATTTTTTTCCTTTTGTGGTTTCGCTTACATATTATTAATAGCATAAGTTTTTCTGTTGATTATTTCATCCCGATGTTCTTCTGTGTGAGATTATGGGGTAATCCGCAGGAAAATGTCTCTGCTTTGGCTGTTAAATCTAGTGATAAATATACTTTTATTCGATTCACGAGTAGTATACGACCGTACAATTTGGAAGGTATTTTGTTCTAAATGCCCGAATCCCTTGTCCATACAATAAAAACTAATGCCCGCCCGCCATAGCTCCTTCTCAAACATTCTCGTTGCGTCCCTCAAGTACCTCAAACCATGGCCCGTAGCCGTTCTTTTTTACAACAAAATATATATTTACGTTTTTTGAAACAAACTTTCCTAATAAAACATCATATTACTATGTAAAAGTTCATTTGTCGCTTAACTACTATTAAATGTATCTACTTTGGCTGAGCTTTTTTCCCACCGGTTTTGTAGACTTTAGTAGCTGGCTACAGCGATGTATTAATTTAGCTTGATACACATATTTATTGATTTGGAAATAATACATTTTCACCACGGATATTACCTAAATAAGAAACCAGGCGATTTAACCACTGAACAGAAAGCAAATTCATATATTTACACTTTTTTTATGCAGTCAGTGTCCTTCTTGACAGACTGATACATTTAATGAAGAGTATGAGTATGTGTAGTTTCTGGTTCTCAACTCACTAAACACTAAACACTAAACTCCGCATAGTAGTTTTTACCTATAACAGCTGTTATGCCTGCTGAAATCATTGTCATACTTTAAAAATCGTACTTGTTTTAAAAGAGTGTCAAAGTATTAGGATAAAAATCCTAATCTTCAAGTTAGTACTCCAAACTATCTCAATTGTGTTACTTTTGCTGCCTATACTCTTATGCACCCTCCGCAAGACACATATTTGGTTGCCTTTACTCTTGTGCACCCCCCGCAAGACACAGATTTGGTTGCCTTTACTCTTGTGCACCCCCCGCAAGACACAGATTTGGTTGCCTTTACTCTTGTGCACCCCCCGCAAGACACAGTTTTGGTTGCCTTTACTCTTGTGCACCCCCCGCAAGACACAGTTTTGGTTGCCTTTACTCTTGTGCACCCCCCGCAAGAAACAGTTTTCCGGCGAATTTAAACTAACCTATAAAAAATGGTCTATGTCATCGGACCCATGTAAGTTTCTGAGTTTGAATTTAGATTCTACTCGCACGATAGTTGTGAAACCTTTCGCACCACGGACGGGGCAGAATTGGATTTGGCCAAGGGCCCGGCATCATGGCCAATGAGGTCTGATTTAATATTTTTTATTGGCCCCCTTTGTATTCTGACAAAGCCGCTTCCCTTCCCAGTACTATCAAACCCTAACAGAAAGGGAAACCTTCCGAGATGGGCCGCCTGCCGCACCTTCTAATACCCCTTAATACCAACCTTCTTACGTGCTATTCATTTTACAATCGATTTTCTGTTGTTTTCCAGCGCTCATCATTCGATACGGTGACCGGGTAACTCATCAAAATGTCAATTCAGCACACCTTTAAAAGGTGATCTAATGTCATGAAAAGTGATTAAATAAAAATTTGGTTAAATATGTTTAATATCCCTTTTAAAAGTTGTGTTGAATTGTCATTGTGTTGAGTTATCATGAAACCATCCGATACAGGGTTGTAGCTTTTTAAAATATATTATTATTGTTTTTTATTTAACTTTGTATCTTCTGGGATTCCACTGTAACTTTATATAAATCACTGTTTACACAAGATAAATAGATATTAATATAATCCCCATTCATACACGATACGGACTAATTGATTTCGAAACATTTGTATAAACATAATAAATGACATTTTATTACTAGTAGTTCAGTGAGCGGTTTAAGTCGAGTAATGTTGATTTAGATTTGACGGCTCGTAACGGTCATGCGAACTCTGGCGGAGTAAAATGATACTAACCAGCACGGCTACCATCTTTACAGGATTGACCAAATACGGAACACACAAACAAATTTACAGAAAGACGAAATCAACGAGCTAGGGTTAAAACGGGACTTCGCTACTGCTGGAAATTACAAAGGTGCTAATTGGTTTAAAAAAAAAAAGAAAGTAATAAATTATTCTTATGACAATGGTGTTCGTTTATTACACAGTCAAGCAGAAAAAAAACTTAAAGCTTAGAAATTCAAGCTTGGAGCTTTAAGCTTGTAGCATTAAGCTTTGAGCTTGGAGCTTTGAGTTTGGAGCAGTAAGCTTTTGGCTTTAAGCTAGGAGCTTTGAGCTCGGAGATTAGAACTTTCAGCCTGGAGCTTAAAACTTGAAGCTTTGAGCTTGGCACTTACAGCGTTAAGCTTGGAAACTCGTGCTTGTACCACGTATAATTTTGAATTGAATTTAAAAAAAAATAATATATAAATTCATCTTTCCTCCCTTCATAATTTGAAATAATTTCCCAGAACACCCTTGATGGGTGAAAACCAGAAGGCGATATTACTTATAATATATATTATAAGTAAATGTCTATATAAATAGATCCTTCCGCCTATTATTCCCATGAACATTTCATTAGTCTGTAAAATATTATGTAGATATAATGTATATTATACAGCAGAAAATTAATAGAATAAAAAACATCGACAAAAAGTCGAAAACATACCTCAGAAAGGGGTGGTAATTTTGGTGCAATTTGTTAATTTTTATATACCAAATAACTTTCACCTTTTACTTTTTCATTATTTTTTCGCTTTTAAAAGTCTCTGTGCCATTTTTAGGCTTATTAATAAGATCCACGCTTTAATTTTAACCCAAAACAAGGCAAGGGCATAAGACAACTCTTTAACTAAAGTGCCAGTTAACACCATTGTAAAGAAATAAAGCTTTGAATTAGCACGGGCGATATCTTTCTGACAAAACTGTATCACATTTTTAATTGCGTTTGGCACCTTGGTTCCACATACCTACTGTACAAAAAATATGTATATATATGAAACGTGTGGGATTGCAATAACCTCCCCACATCCTTGAATAAAAATTATTATTTTAATTATTGCTTATAATGAGATTAAATACGTTAGAAAAGTTAATTATTAGCTTAAAGGTTTTCTTTTATATAAGGTTCAGTTTAGAATCAGCCAAAAGGCCCGCCTTCGAATGTGTGTGAGTTCGCGAGTTCTAGTGTGACTAGAGTGGCTGAACGAAGTCCGGCAAACAGCGTGAACTGTGAAGTTTAGGACGTGTGGTTCGGAAAATCATTTCAAATGTCACCAGCAGACGTAATCACGCTATAATTTGTGTGGTCGGTCCCATGACAGGTCACCGCCAGATTAATGTCCCCCTCCCGACCCCAATTTCCCCCCTCCCCATTTCCTTCCGGCCAACACGTGATATAACCTGTCCGCAAATACGCTGAAGCAAATCTTTCATACTTTGTGGATTTATTTATTGATTTATCTTCAGCTTGACTTGTTAGACTTTATTACGTAATGGTCATTTTAAGAAGTTTCTATAGAAATCTGTATCCGTTCTTATCTATCTTCTATCGATCCATCTATGTATATATCTATATAAAAATGCAAATGTTCGTTTGTTCAAAATGTTGAATCTCCTAAATTTGTATTTTTCCTTTTTTATTTATTTATTTATCAACACATCTGCCCTGGTGATGGACTCTGCAATGCTGTCCGAAACGTTGGCTAAAGAAGGAGTTAGCGCAACACGGCATAACACCCCAAAAAACAAATAACTTCAAAAACACAGTTTTATATGGAAATATAGGCCCAAATTAGGGGCAAATATTTGGATCATGAAACACGACCTCAAGCCACTTCTTGTGTTATTCGTTTATCTATGTAATAATCGCACGAAGTGTAAGTTGGTTCCGCGTCTCCTGCGGCAATTTTACCACAAATATTTTTTTTTTTATTTATTTATTTATAATGTATTACAAAAAACATGGTAAGTAACACATTATTCCCAATGAGTTGAGATAAAACTCATTACGGGAAGTACAGACACATAAAATACATTTTACAAGGATATTACACTTTTAAAAAAATACAACATATTGAAAAGGAAAAGAAAAATAAATAAAAAAGGAAAAATACATTGTTAAGAATAGAGATTTTAGAAATACTGAGAGACATCTATACACATGAAACATAGTAAACCAACATATGAAAGCGAGCGAAAATTCACTGGTTTAAAAACATTTTCAGGAAATAATCTTTAAGCGTTTTAACTAATATTTATAACTAATATTTATATGATAGAATATAAGAAATAAATATCGGTCCCACCCGATTGGCACTTGGCTGGGTTGGTGGAGTTTTCGACTCCAGTTCCTGGGTAGGAAGATTCAATCTTCAGTCAAACTAAATTTATTTATTATAGTTTTGAAATACATTTTAAAAGATAAAAGTTTTTTTTTAATGATTTTTTTAACTATTGTCAATTTCTAGACGTTTGACCAAACAATCTATATTTGAGACAAAGTTGATTTGTTCGAAACGTCTCGGTATTTAGTAGTCATGAAACAGGCAGCTCGGGAGACCTAATCGCCTTACGTTTGGGCGTTTAATCGCGTCTGATTCCTTCTCGGGCAGTTGGTTGGGGGTAATCCCGACATACTGCCGCGGTTCTCCGGGCTCGGCGGCCGCTCGGCTCGGCGAAGGGATTACACTTCGCCTTGTATTATCGGGATATTGCTATTCGGGGAGGCTCCACCTAAGCTTATCGACACTTATTTTCCAAATAACTCTTCGCTATCATTGTTTTAGAAAATCCAATTCGAAGCCATTTCCAACTCAATGCTTTAACCCCTAGCGCAATTCTCTAACCAACCCACTTACCTACGAGCTACGAGCTACGAGTTACTGAGTGCACAGACTTATAGAAAATATCGTTTGTATATTTCCCGCTTTTTTCAACTTTGGTAAATGTGGAGATTTAATATTATGCGAATCGACCAATAATACTAATTTATATTACTTTAAAAGTATTTATATGCATTTCATTATTATATGTGCTTTCCTCCATAAATTGAATTTATTTATTGTTTTCTATTCTCTTACGTGCAATTTACATAATAAGTACCAGTTACAAAAATGTTAACAAATTGCTATTAACAATAATTTTTTGCCTGAAATTCAACACTAACAAAATCCTTTCCTACAAAAAAAAAATTGGTCTTTTACAGGTGACAAAGTGTAATAGGCAATAATTTTTGAATGAAATAGTAGTAAATATTGAATTATTTAGCAGATTTGGAATAAGCCAAAGTAGCTTAGTGGTTTTTAGCAGCTAACCGGCAATCAGAAGAACTCAATTCCCGTCTGCGGCATTTATTTTTACTCTGGAGATATTCTCAATTGGTATGAGTATTTCAGGCAAATATTTATTGCTTATAATAATATGTTATTATTTGTGCGATGCATAAAAAAGCTTGCCTTTAGTTTTTCATTAAAAAATAACAAAAAATATTAATAATCAGCAACTTATCGGTTAGTAGTAGTGTTTTGTGAACACCTCACTAGTAGAACCTGTGCTGTTCGAATGTTGAGAATGTCTTCGCGTGTTTTTTATAAAGCGTTATTATGCCGTCATAAGTAAAAACACAGCATCGTCCTTGAGATTCTCAAGGAGGATTGGTTGCTGTGGTCCCACCCATGGCGGAAGTACATATTAGGTTAGTAGGAGTTAAAATACATCAATGAAACAATGTAGTAAGAGTTTAGTGAAAAGAAAAATATACTACACGAAGTGTACTTAATGATGCAGTTAAGACGAAAAGAGAATAAAACAAAACAAAACAAAAGTAGATTATAATTAATGCAAATATTTTAAGACATTTCAAAAAAAAATTATACCACAATAATCGATTTAGTAGATCTAACAATATAATTTACATGCTTAATAAATTGTGTTGTGTTTTGTTTGAGGTGAGTAGGTTTTGGAAAAATCATTAATGAATTATTTTGCCAATTATTTTACAAGCAATAATTATTCGCCTGAAACACTCATCCACATTGAAAAATCTCCTAATAAAAGATACATGACGCCAACGGGACTCGAACCCGTGTCCCTTCGATTTCCGGTCGACAGCTCTGACCACTGAGCTATGGCGGCTTATCTCTTATCCGCGAAATAATTCAATATATACTAGTGTTTTATTCAACAATTACTGCTTGTTACATTTTTTCACCTGAAAACAACCAACTTTATTTTATATGAGAAAGGCATTGTAAGTGCTAACTCTCTCACTAGATGGCGTCGAGACAAATTGTCTACATTTTTAGGTGAAATACTAGAACTTGTCAAATGTATTAATTATTATTTCCAATGTGGATGAGTGTTTCAGGCGAATAATTATTGCTTGTAAAATAATGGTTACCATTTGTGCTATGCATAAAAAATCTTGTCTTAAACATTAGTTTACCAAAAAAATAATTATTATTTTGCCATTTAATTTCCGCCTTCAAATTATTCATAAACCAGATTTAAAACTCTTTGTATTTTTCTTTTTAGTCTTTTAAACCTGCATACATACTTTTGTAGTTTGTTAGAAGGAATATATGTATACGAATGATGATGATAAATAAACAGTTCGATCGATAGGTTAAATTAGCAGTATATTATATATATAAATAGTAGATAAGCATTATATAACAAGTTAAAATTTGGGAGTGGGTATTTGTACAGTCGCCCCGGGAACCACTAATTGTATAACCAAAACCCCTGCCATAGGTCGCTACGTTTGGTGAATTAGCAGGGGTGTAGAGGCGGGGTGAGGTTTTCCATGTCTTTATGACGGATACGTCTGCCCATTAGCTGCGGGGCGGGTTGGATCGTTAGAGGCCGGACGAGGGAGCCCCTTTGACCTCTCCAACCGGACTCTCTCGACCTCTTCCGTTTCGCACTGCAGTCGGAGGGATCCATTCATACGTCCCTCCTAGACTCCTGTAAATTAAAACTAAAAAAAAGAAATTAACTGTTCGTATGGAAAATTGTTAAAGGGTTGTATAAATGTTAAAAAAATCTTATTGTAATTGTCTGTTAATCTATATTACTTCTTCTATGTAATCTTTATTACTTCTTCTATATAATCTATATTACTTCTTCTATATAATCTATATTACATATTCTATAAAAACTATATTACTTCTTATATATAATCTAAAATACTTCTTCTATATAATCTATATTACTTCTTTATATAATATAGCACACTTCATACCCTGATGTGTGAAGAACCATTTGGTTTTGAAACATGCTGATAAATTCTTTTAATCTACGTTAATTATTATTATTACGTAATTTACGTCAATTTCGAAAAAAATGTTCTCTTATTCTGGTCGGATGGTGTTGATTTAAAATAATGTCTCTTTTGTATTTTTCGGTTCGGGTCCAGGTTTTAATTAGTTGGCAGGTCAGGCGACCACTGCGCGTGGCGGGGCAGGTGGCAGGGTGGGGCGGGTGGGGGAGAGGGAGGGGCGGCGTGCGCAGCCAGAGGTAATCCTCTTAGAACGCTGCGAAGGGAATTACTTTTGGAATTTGTGTGTTTAACCAGGGCTGGCCCTCGCAGCCTCCCCGCGCAGACCTGAAACTAGACATAGCCTTCCAGGGGAGCTCTCGAGCCTGAACCCTTAAAACGTTGTCATCCTCATTAAATCTACATTTATTTACCAGTAATCTTAATAAATTTTTTGAAGGCAATATATACCCATCAATCCAATATATCATTGAAGAAGAAAATAATATGTATGATATCTAGGTCCAATGGTCGAGTGGTTAAGAGGTTATCTTTTTTCTGTGTCTTGTTCTGTTTCATGTTTTGTTTAGATTTGATAATATTACGTATCTTCTTCTTTAATGAAATATTTTTTCCGTCTACGATGAAGTCATTATTGTACACAAAGTAACGGTAAAATGTGATTTGAATCGATCGCATGAATCCCAGAAAACACGAGTCAACTGTTAAACAGAGAGCGTGTATATTCGGCCTGCTTGTTTGTTTTATCCTTTTTCACTTTTCCCTCCTAAGTACTTTCATCCGCAATAAAAATATTTTAGCACCGAAACGCGTTGAGCGACTTAAAATAAAATTGTTAACTTTTCTCAGAGGCTGTTTTCTCTGTCGATAGGGGCCGTTTATATTCCGCCCGAATTCTCTCCATCTCTCCTCGGCCGATATAATAACCCCCCCTAAGTGTGTAGGTATATTGACGCCGCTGTAGCGCTTCCGACAATCCACTTTATCCTGGCACTGTCTTGTTTTGCCAATATCCTCTTTTGATTGTATTCTCCGCTTTTCGCGCCTCCTCGCGAGGTGCCTGGTTGCTGGTGAGCCCGAGTGCCGAGTGCCGAGTGCCGAGCTGCCGAGCCTGAATCATGGGACGCTAATATCATATAATAACACGACGTAGTTTTCTTGCTTGCTATACTCGCTCCCAATGTACTGCCAATATATATAGATATAGCGTTTCCTGTGTTTCGGATCGTATTCAATTACCGCGAGAGCTACTAGTGCCTACACAGCGCAGCCCTGCCACGTGCCATGATCAAAGTATTACACAATTGCTGCTGTGCTCGTGATGTTCGCTATTTGCAGTCGTGGGTGTTTAAACCCTATTTCTTATGAATTCCATTTAGTAAAAAGTTAAGTAGAAACAGCTCATATACGAGTTAGTTTCGCACTTGTCTTCAATTTGATCAAGTTGACAAATGCTCGCTTTCCTCAGGCTCTAAGCGCACATCTCCGGGTAGTGTCTTCAATCCACAGTGTAGTGTACAGTCTACACACTACAGTTTCATGTGTGCCTAGGCAGGTACTTGTGTACATCTGCGAGTTCCCGGGCTATAATTTTATGATGCTACGTCTTCGTCTGTTGTTCTACTTCGAGGCACTTGAGATTACATGCTCAGCTCAGTAATCACCCTCGAACATAGAGTCTCTATTATCTGCTCCCTTTACTCGCTATTCTCGTGTTAATGTCACACGCGGAATTTTCGTGTTATTCATGTACCCGCCTACCACGTGTGCATTGGACAGTTAACTGATTATTATTCAATCGTTTTCTTGTTAGTTTGGTTATTTCTCTTGGCTCACTTTGCAAACTAAAAATACCGATAGCGAAAAAATGTATAAATACGCACTTATTTTACTACACAAACGTTAATGTCACCTCAGTTTTTCTGTCGTTTCATATAAAAATAATAATAAAAAAATTCACAAAATTTTCAAAGTTTTTTCAAATTTTGGTCGGAAACTTCAAAATTTGAATAAAAAGCGTGATGTTTTCTCTTTTTAACACCGTTTAGATTACATTTCTCACCACAACAGCAAGGGAGACACAACTATACTGTACTATTATTACGAGTATACTATTTATTCCCAAAAGCGAACAAATTAGCCCGAAGTGTTAAAGCAAGTGTAATTTTATATATCCTTTGACGGAGTAGATTTTTTAGAACATCTGATTAACTATAACTCAATTATGCTCGGATATTTGAGTTCATCTGTAAAAGTTAATTTGATAATGTTCATGGCTCGTAATCAATATATTGTGTACCGATACACGACACTGTGTAGTTTGTTTTAGAGATTGTTTCATATTCGAAAAAGATATTAAATTATATGACCGCTTCTCGCTAGAATGAAACAACGTTTGGTGGCCAAGCAGCTATAATTGGAATATCTTGTAAATGTATTATTCTATGTAACTTACTTTCAATGGTCCTGTTTTAATCGTTCATAAATTGATATAAACAGCTCATTGATCTAAATTAATGAAAATTAATACATAAAAAAATAAATAGATAAATTAATAAAAACTGCTCCACGATCTATAACATTTCGAACAGTATTATATTTTTTATGAAACAAGGAATAACCCAACTTTGTGTCCTAACGCCGGCGTAAAGGTATTTTCTTTGTAAGAAAATTATTAAAACAACCGATGCGTTACACTTCCTTTTCATTGTGAGAACGTCTTAGAACAGACTCTCTAGTATATTATAATAGTTTTAATATGCGACCTTTTTGAGGCTTTCTCCTGATTTATGAATGGCGCGCCGCGGACACCCTAGATCCTGGGCGCCCCACTCGGCTCTCGTCTCGCCCTCTCTCGCCCTCGTCTCGCCCTCTCTCGCCCTCGCCTCGCCCTCCCTTGCCCTCGCCTCGTACTCCATCCTCCAGCCGGGCCCCACTTGACCGTTTATCTTTGTGGTCCTTTGACCTTTTCCAGTCCACTGTCCTGTCATATAAATTTTCGGCCTGAAATACAGCACTTTTTGTTCCCCCAAAAGGGTTGCATACATTACCATGGATTCGACCTATTACGAGCCTACATCGAGGGCTTTTGTTCGGCACACTCGACCATTTTATAATGTATCGTTCCTAACCGTGATTCATTCTTTCAAATTGGACAGCCACGTAGGCATTTTATTATAAATATTATTAGCTCTTTTGATTTCTCAACCAATCTCAAATATCTAATAAAAAACGTTTCAGATTCGAATGTTGTTTCAAAAATAAATTGGATTAACATCGAGCATCATTGAGGAGGAATACACTAGATCAGGGCTTGGCAAACTACGACCCGCGGCCTGCTCTAAATATCAATTCTATGTGTAAAAGGAAAATGAGGACGAGGTTTAAATTGAGTTCTGATTTAAGATATACAGTTGCTGTTAGTCAAATATCTTACGAGGAAAATGGATAAGTTAAGAAAATAAACTCATATGAAATTTAAATAGAACAAATGTGTGTGAAAAAAACACGTTTGATTGAGCTGATTTTGATTAGTCTCTTTCCGTTCGACAGAATTGTTACAAAATTTTTTACCGCAATTTCTAAACCAACTTTTTGTTCTGTTCCGATTGCGCTCCGTCGAAATATCAATCTTTTCATAGTCTTTCGTTTCGTTTCGATATCGTATTTCTTCGGTTAAGTTTTTTTTTTTTTTTTTTTTTTTTTTTAATCATCCCAAAAACAAACAACAAAAATCGTATTTCTTCGTTTGTTTTGGAATAGACTTCGACACGAACATGAAGGTGCATGCTGATTCTCGATTTTTAGACACTCATTTGTTGGATGTTCTTTTTTTCTATTACGACTCGTCATACCAGGAAAATAAATCTAGCGTTGGCGTTCAAATACTTGCATAGGTAAGATCGTCCATTTTTACTTTATTTTGACTGATCGTACATTTGTGAATAATCTGACACCTCAAGGGCCTTTGCGAGTTTAGTATAAAGTAGATCAGCCTTGTAAGTATAAAGGTAAGTTTACCACGCTATTGTTATTTCCCACTGACCGCGATAGGTACACCACTGATTTACAGCTGATGTACAAGTTTTAAAAAAATCAGATATACCTACACCGTGTTTCACGCTTAACCCGCTAAACTACTAGGGGTTATTATTGCTAATCATGATAAGTTCATATTCGTTGGATTCGTTCATATTCGCAAAACATGTGATTTATTTGCTCTTTTTCCTTTTTTTATTAATAATTCACTCATTGTAGTTTCAGGGAATGAGCTTCAAATGTGGTTAGTATTTTTATACGTATATTCAAAAGACAGGATTCATTAAACGTCAATAACAGCATGCTGTTTTCTGTTGCCTAATTTGAATTTTAAATAATTAGATCCAATATGGTTGGACTACCCATGAAATGCTGAAATCATATCGCTTAGTTTGAGTGCAATTTGTAATTACTACCTACAAAGTTTTAACCTTCACTTACAAACATTTGACACTGACATAGATCACTTTTTTGAGGTGAAAAGCCATTTAAAGAAATATGTATTATTGGGGCAACATTTAGCATTTAACCTTGTTTGTTTGCTATCAAGAGCCGTGATATCTCTCCAGCGCGCTTCCTTTGCCCGACTTCCCGGGCCTTGCATGTTGCCGTGTCCCCTGCCCCCTGCCCCATACCCCATGCCCCAGGCCCCATGCTCTGTGCATGAAAGTTCGTTCGTGATTTTTAGCTTTCTTAATGGCTACTTTTATCGGAAAAGCGAACAACTACATGCTTCCCCGCCCCGACTCTCGCCCCTCTCGCCCCTTTCGCCCCTCCCGCCACCATCCTCCGCTGCATATCTCCGATCGCCACTCCACGAGGATTTCTGCTATCCGGGAACTGTTATTCCGATACGTAAGCACACGATTCATTCTAGTTAGTGCCTTACTAAAACGGTTTATGGCAGAGGGAATTAATACAGGAATTACTATTTTAGTTAATCTTTTTCCGGTGTATTACCGACACTTTATAACATCCGTGGTTATAAAATAATTAGCGCTTGTGTTAAGGCTGTATGTTTATGATTATATTAATTGGACACCACATACAGCACCAGCTTAGGGGGATAATCACCCCAAGTGTGCTTCACAATAAATACATTAACTTTTATTTACTCGAATTTAACGCGTCATTAAAAACAGTATTATTTTTAATATTGTATTTACGCCCAGCTTGGATTACTTTAATATATATTATTAGTACAGAAGATAATATCTGAACAGAATATCTTTTGCATAGATTTAAAAGAACAGAAACTGTGAACAAAATATTTTACGCACAATCTTATCAAAAGTCTGTTTCCACATAAATTGATCTGAAAAATAACCTATAACTCTTTCATTTTCCATAAGTGACTATTTATTCTCCAAATATATACATAATATTATGTTTAGATCTATGTTTATTATGTAAGTGATGACACAGAACGCGGTATGTGTCGGCTATTCGCCATCTTACATCGCTTACCATTATTTATATGAAACAGCATTTCGGATACCACAGATTACATATCTCAAATCGTCCGTTAAAACAGTGCTATAAAAAAGCAGCTCAATTATTGATTTCACAAACGCACATTCCAAAACTGTACCAACTGACTACAACTGCAATAGCAATCAATAACCAATTAGCTACGGCGTGCCTCAAGGAAGTGTTTTAGGTCCTACCTTGTTCTTAATATACATAAATGAATTATGTAATCTTCAAATAGATGCCAAAATTGTAAGTTTCGCTGATGATACGATTCTCCTCTTCAAATCAAGCAATTGGAATGATGTATACATAAAAGCTATCAGGGGCATAACTGTGGTTAAAAGATGGTTAAACAATAATACACTAACAATGAATGTGACCAAAACTAAATACATTGAATTTAGTATTAATCCTTCCTTAAGAAACCCAGAAAATCAAATTAAAATATGTGCTTGCAACCTGACAAATACGATAATATGTGATTGCCCTTATTTAGAACAGGTAACTAAAATTCAATACTTAGGTATTATTTTTGACAGCAATTTGAAATGGAAACAACATATAACCACTACAGCAAACAAACTTAGTAAATTCATTTACTTTTTTAGACAAACTAGCAACTTTCTCAACCTAAGCCAGCTCAAAACAATCTACTATGCACTTTGTCAATCTTTAATAAAGTATGGTATCATAGTATGGGGAGGAGCAAACGCTACCGCCATTGATCCAATATCTAAAGCTCAGAAACTTATAATAAAGATTATCCTCAAACTACCAATCACAAGCAGTTCAGATGAAATCTTTAGGAAAATCTGTGTTATGGACATAAGGCAACTTTATGCCAAAACATACTAACATACCTCTTCAAATACAAAACTACTTTTGACAATATCCAAACTGCTCGTGATACTAGAACCAAAGGACATAATTTCTTACAAATCCCTTTCGCTAAAACAACTTTTGGCCATAGAAATTTTAGAAATTTTGCAACAAGTCTATATAATGCTCTCCCACTAGCCATTAGACTGAACGATTTTTTTTTGAAATATAAAACAGACATCAAGTATTGGATCATCAGCCAAGACAGATCCAAGATCAAAAATTTTATAAAAATCCCTTCATAAGTATGTACTCCAACTAGATGCTGATTAACAAATTTATGATTTATTATTATTATTTATTATTTTTTATCTTTTTCACAATGTCATTTAATGTAATGAAATATTTTATGTATCAAAAAATATGTAAACATTAATTTATGTATCAAATACGTCTGTCTCGACACAGGTTTATCGTAGTGAGACAGACATCGAAAAAAAAACCTGTAAAAAAAACTTTATATTGATAATAAAAAATTAAAAACGTCATTATGACATCGAAATCGCCAATGTCTGGTAAGGCAGCTGTCACCAACGTCGCCGGACGTGACGTCAACGTTGTTGAATTCGCAAATAAAAACGAACTTGTCGTTTTGGCGGCAAATCGAAAAAGTCTCATTTTAAGTCGTTATAGAATATTTATTTGTCAAGATAAGAATGAAATCAAAACACCTTCATTATCGTAATTTTTTTCTAGAATACAAAAAAACAGTGAAAATTCTTTATTGTGTGTTCTTATGAGCACAACCCCCAACCTCCACCTCTAACGTGTACGTGTAACGCTGCTTGAACAGCGTCTCTGACGTGTCGGATGTACGGCGTGTGTACCTATGTATTTCGTATGCAGCTAGGTACGGGCACGGTTCGGGTACGCTTCTCGCTGCAAGGTGCACGCGGGCGGCAGCCGGAAGAATGCGCGGTAATTTATACAGACGTGTGCTGCAAGGCGATACTACCGGAGACCATAAACATTTCCCACTTCCCTAGAAATATTATTCCGAATGCATAAACACCAACCCAAATCGTGCTATGGTATACCCTGCTACTCCCTACGTACCCATCGACCCAACCAACCAACTTGTGTTCTTTCCTTTTTACAGTCATTTTATGAATATTCATAGCTCGTTCGCGGGAATTGTGGTTAGTATGACTTCTGTTGAAACTTATGGCCAATTATCGCACGTGTCTATTATGCATATTCTGTCATATCATGCAGAGTTATTCCAAGACTTAGTTAATGGAACTCTCTGGAATGAATGCGTCCTAATGAGAATTTTGTAACAAAATGTGGTATGAAAGGAAAGCTCCCTGACAACTTTCACGCCGCGCCATTTTGGAATCTATTTTATATCAGTGCACATGTCACACGGATAAAATTATTATAAAATTACTGCAGACCCATGAAAAATCACGGAATATTATAATTTTTAGGATTGATAATTGCATGTTAGCTAAAAAGCGCTGATAAGTGAATTATGACTATGTAAAAAACGCATTTCAAATATTGTTATTTTATTATGAATAAAAAACCACCATCGCAAGTGGAAAATGTTGCTTGTATCGTGATGGAGGACTTAGCCAGCCGAGGAATAGAATTCACGTCGCCTGGGGCCTACATGCGATATCAACTCGGCCGATCAAATTACGCATCGTATGTAGGTACTTTATCGATACTCTGAATTCTTAACACAAAGATGTTAGTTACCAAGAAGTTCCAGTTTTGAAAATGACATTTACATTAATTTTCTGTTAAAATATTGTATTATAGGTAGGTCCCTAATTTATCGCTTGTCTAAATTCTTGACATAAGCAGTTTCTATTTATAAAATGACTCTCAACCCCTAAGGCTAATTTGTTCGCTGTTGTGAACAGCTCACGTAGGTCTCATGAAAATCGTTGTATCTCTCTTACTGTCGTGGTGAAAAATATGATCTAAACGGTGTTAGAAAGAAAAATACCACGATTTATATTCAAATCTAGAAGTTAACCACAGAAGAATTTGCACCTCTATGAAACCAAAGTTTCCGACTGCAATTTCAGAAAAATGTATGAAACTTATTTATAAAACATCGTGAATTATTTTATATGAAAAGACGAAAAAGTGAGGTGGCAGTAGCGTTTACATTTGTTGAATAAAATGTGTTAGTGTGTTTCTCTTTTTTCGTTATCTTAAATTTTAATTAAAAAACGTAAGGTGAGCCATTTTAAACCTTTTTTGTTTTTCACAATTTTTAATAAATTTAAAATTATATATTTATTACTATTTTAAGAATAGAAAGCTTCTGAAGGAATATGCCAGAAGCCTGAGTGTTAAGTTTAAAGCAAATCAGAGTTACACAGACGGACACATTATGACACTATTATTTTTATGCTTTTGGATCTTGTTAATATTAATTATTTAGTTGGTCTTTAATCCCTTTCCTCGATGGCCATAAATACAAGTAATTCTGAAGAACGTAGAAATTATTTCCAAATTGAAGTAACGCGATTAATTAACGCCTGAAATGGTATTTCCCTGGAGACGTTTCCTTTCAGAGCGAGGCTCCGGAGTCTGGTGTGTGAGATTTGTGTAGAGTAAGGAGAGTAATAGAGTATGCATGCAGCACCCGTAAGGTTTCTCAGATCCCGACTCAACTAGTTAATTCCCAATACCCTCCCCTGTGCCGACCACCCCGACTCGCAGCTCCCACAGAATCCTGTCACGGTTTATTACCCGCAACCAGGGCAAGCTTTTACTGCTGCCAATCAAAGCAAGTCGCTTCGCTCAACTTAAATCATTGTCTCACCTCAAAGAGTTATTCATTTTACATTATCATCTTCTGTGCTTATAATTGTGACAAATAAAACATTATGCCGAGTTCTATACCCACGCTTTCCTTTACCTACTCGTAGTTAACCTACGCCAAGGACTTTAAACTAATCCCAAAATTTCTTGCATATGATTAAGGCACGTAATTTCGGTTGTGTTAATGTAATATTCTAAAATTCAAAACATATAATTATTAAAAAATTAAATAAAAATTATTGAAGATAATGAAGATAGTTAAACGAAAATTAGAAACGGAAAAATTAGAAAAAGATACGGAGGCAACTAGGATTTGAACCCAGGACCTTCGCCTTGCCGGGCGCTACTCTTTCAACTGATCTAGTGCATTTTTAGTATCTAGATATACTAATATCTATATTGTATTTAGTACGAGATGAATCTTGCGATTATACATAAAGATAGCAGCCAATAAAAAATGTGCGGTGAGAAAATTAAGATAATGTTGGTAGTTCTTATGAAATAGGTTCCCATTAGCTCAGTTGGTAGAGCAGCGCCCCGGCAAGGCGAATGGTCTGGGTTCAAGTTCAAGATACGCCGTATCTTTTTCTGTATCAAATTTTTGGTTTAAAATCGCTAATATCGTCTTCAATAATTAAATATTACAATTTAAGGTTTTACTCATTGCTTTATTTCAAAAAATAAATATCCAATTCTTTTTTTCAGTAAATATAATAAATTTATGCCGCCATTCTTAAAATAGTTGGTGATGTAATGGTCAGCAGAATTATCGTCCAAGCTGTTGATTGTGGTATGATTCTTAACCTTAGCAATTTCTTTTTTCATCATGTATGCATGTATATTTAATAAAATTTTATTTTTATGTGTCTGCTCTAGTTAAATAAATATATAATAACTTATGCTATGTAATAATATACCCTTGTGTATGTAAGGTTCGTTTATGCAACTACGTAAGTACGAATATATAATAGGGAAGTGTGCCGTGCGCCCTGTACACATGTACAATTTCCAAAGTCCTGTCCATATCGGCCAGTTATCGGCGCAGTTTCCCGCTTGCGCGACAGAAGATGTTCCTGTCTAGTTTTTCTATTAGAAACTTTCCGTCCGCTCACTAACTCGGGTAACTTGTTCGATGGCCGCTGTTCCTAACTTTTGATATTCGCCGTGTTTCCTATCTGTTACTTATATCGCATCAGCGGCAGATGGAAAATTGTCTTCTCTGCGAAAAAACTTTTTAAACCATTTATTTTGGCTCAGATAAGACTTCTAATCTTTGCTAAGATTTCCCACTTTTATTGTTATTCGCAAACTTTCGTTTGCTTTGGATGTTTATTATTTCCTTATTCAACTTATGTAACTTTAAGAATCCTGTTTTGGCATTTACGACAGTAAATGATTGGTTAGTTTTATATCTGATTTTTGTTAGTTAAAATTATTTAAATAGGTAGGTATATGACCTCGCTTCCCTCTATGGCATGGCGGGCGGTGTGAATATTGTACCGCTTGTTGGGTATTTATTCTGGACGCATGAGGAGCAAAACTTTGTAAGTAGAGAAGATTCCCTAAGATTTTGGCACTAAGTTGGCGCACTGGCGGGATTAGGCCAACCTTTTCCCGGGCACATCCCGGCTCCATTCCGGCACATCCCGGGCACATCCCGGGCAACCCAGGCTGGCCTGGACCTGCTCGTTCTAAAGGCATACAACAAAAAAGGATTTGCGGGATTCATTATCGCCACTGTTTCGAAACATAAAACTTTCATCCGGTTCACCTCACTTTTATTATAACCCCTCGGTTGTTCCGTGTTTATCTGCACTTGGACGTGTACGAGCTTTTTATTTCACTAATGGATAACATCGCTGGACACAAAACACATCACGCCACTCTCTGGGATATTGTCTGTTTTGTTCTTCATGGACAGTCGTTGGTATTCTTTTTAATTTCAGGACTTAACCAGAAAACGACTATCCTTTTTGCTAGAATGCTACGAATACTGGCCATATCCATTACCTGCTTCGTTACTATCGGTAGTTAACAGTTACATTTTTAAAAGGACAGAAAAAATGTTTTTCTGTATCAATATTAACTGATTTTACCTTCGATTTGAAAGAAGCATAACTACCAATAAAAATAAAAATGTGTATTTAACCTAGTGTTTTCAAATTGCCTATTTCCGCCAATGATTCTCTACATTACTTTTGATTGCAGCTCTTCCGCACAATTGTTCGTTTTTAGATAAAATCTGGATAGCATTTCGTTCACTCGGTTTTGTAGATATATTATTACTTATCCTTTTGTATTTTAAAGTGTACCCACACAAGAAAATATTTTTTATTCTGTTATTTTTTATCTATCGCTCAAGAAAATACAAAATGGGACTTCGAAAAGCTTTTTCTGCTCTGATCGGAATTTTTTAAATATATATGGTTCAAAATTCTTCCGCTTTATGAAATTCTGTGATACTTTATCTCAATCGTACAATGTTTGTTATACCTCCTTGGCTGAAGGGTTAAGCAAAGGACCGTGTTTTTTCAACCTACTATTATTATATGAGGTTTCATAGCATGACGGTACTTAATTCGTTTGTATTTATTTTTAATATTTTTTTGCATAAACCTATTCCCAAGATCAACTAAATCGACTTACGTTTAAATTACTGTAGTATTGCTAAAAAATTAATAAAACCTACATTTTAACATGGTATTTTCAATCACACAAAAGTAAAAAGTAAATAAATAGTTAAAAATTAATGTAGATACCCACTCAATGTTTAGTATTTCGGTTCGGTTGTACGACCAGGCTGTCAGTACTATCCTCTTATTGAGAGATATATTTTTTGTTTATGAATATCATAGAGATTTCAGGAACTTTATCTTTATTTTTTTTTATTAATGCCTATTTTTATTATTTTTTTATTTTATTCGTTTTACGCCCTGCCATGCTTTTACACGGATTTGACTAGTGAGCTATCAAAAAAATATACATAAAAAATAACGCATGATATAACTGATAAACTGAAGATGAAACAATATTAATAAAACATGTAACAGTAACATAACAAAAATAAACTAGAATAAAACTACATTACCCACGATACTATAATTTGTAGGATTCAACAAAGTGCTTGTACCTATATATTATGCTTAGTTCTATAAAAGGAATCAATAAATATATCAATAGTACCCCCAAACTTGTTTCCCAGACTATGCTTCCTATCGGTTAGTAAGTGTGTCTGATAGTTAGTTGTGTATATATTGCAGAAGAATGTTACATTATGTTTTGTGTTCCTAGTCGGCACATGGAATTTAATAGTCGCAACGATGGCAGGACTGTCAATTTTTGTTAACGACTCTGTGTAAAACAACAAGATCTGACATAATTCTTCGGTCAGACAGTGTTATTAGATGGAATTGATTCATCAAACTGACATAATGATTCAATTGGAATTTTGAGACTATAATTTAGGTACCTAAGAAATTTGTGCTGAACTCTTTTTATATTGTTGGAGTGAATTTCATACAAAGGGGACCATATATTTTTTTATAAAATTGAGTAAAATTGTTCTAATTGATTTTTTTTTTCCTTGTCTAAAAATGACCAATCTACCGAGGTAAAGTACTCCCTAACATTACGGTATTCAGCTTCGGAGAAGTTATACGATGTGGTAGTTAGGTTTGGAGATCTTCCCGAAATATTTTTTCATATTATATCTAATGGTGGATGGTGTTTATCGAGAGGAAATAATAATTCGTCAGATTTCTGAACTATTAATTTTGAATCACTTGAAAACACTTTATCTAAAATTCTATTATTACAATTAAACACGGTGTTCAATTGAGTTAGTCCCAGAATTATGGACATATCACGAATTTCACTAGATATAGCGCGCTGTAATTCGACTTCTTTTGTGGCAGATCCGATGTCATCTTGGCTGGTCCAGTTCGTCAGATTATAATCAACAGCAAATAAGAATTTTGCTTTTGCATATTAAAATTTCAGTATTTCCATTCTCTCATTGTGGTTTTATATATTTGCAAATTCGATGCAGGTTGGATGTAGACACCGATAATAATTTTGCCATTGAGTATGTTGAGCATTCAAAAAATGTGTTCAACACTTGTGTCTTGACCGGTAATCTACAAGATAAAATATCCTTAGACACGCAAAACATCACACCTCCTCCGTTTTTTGCTCCAATTTGGACTGCGATCAAGGCGATATTTAGTATATTAATTTGCGCCTAATTTTAACGAGCCAATATCAGCATTTTACCATGTTTCGGTGAATAATAAAATGTCATATGAGAAGGTGGGTGAATTAAAGTTACTGCAATTTCGTACACATTCCTCGAACAATTTAAAAATGTCCATTGAGTCTTAATATATCGTATGTTATGTTTTTTTATCAGTTTTTACATGGCTTTTTATAATGTTAGGAATTCCATTAAAATGTTTGATTCGCTAATCAATTTCACCTTTTTATTTTCTCTCCTCCATTTCTTTCCAGAGGTCAGTTTAATTTTCTCTTTGTTGGAGGGTCCTATCCGGTTTCATTTTTATTCCATTAGCAAATTATTTTTATTAAAATGAATAACTTTTTCCATGGTCTCCAAATTCTACTTTATTGCACCTGATTTTATTTGAAATTTTACTACTAAGCTTGTAAATTTTATTATTTATCTCGTTATTTATTTAATTAACGTCAGCAGACTTTTTTATCTTCTAAGATATTCTCCATGCTTGAGTTGGAACTAGACTCGGGGACGTTAAGTAAAATCACATTCTTGGTGCAGTCTCTTGCATTCCTCTATCTCAGCGAGCTAGTCACAAATTGGCGTTGTTTCTTGGGGTAATTCTATCTTTTCTATGATCTTTTCAAGTACCTATCATAACTTTTCCCTCAAGGACTCCTACATTTACTCTTAGATCCTGCATATTTCCAGAAAGGTTAAATAGTTTGGTGAATATTTTTGCCATTTGATCTTTAGTGAATCTTGATAATATAATATTTTTTCTTATTTATTTCTTACTTATTTCTTAAAAACTTTTTTATGCGAGATTTTTTTTCTTCTTTCAGTTAGAAAACTTACGAGAACTTCTACCCATATTACTCTAGGTACTTGGTGACTTTTTCAATAGGGTTCAATAACTTTCATACCTTTTGTATGAACTATCTATTACATAATAAGCAGGAATACTAAAAAACACAACTTTTCTAGAAAAGCAAGAAAGAAAGGTTGTATTTTTTAATATTCCCTGCTTCTCTCCCCCTAGATGGCGTCGACATGTTACATATTTCTTCATTTATATGTGAAATATTTTGACTTGTCAAATATTATTATTTTTAATGATAAACTAATATTTAGGAGTATTAATAGTACTAATAGTTAGGATTTTGCTCAAACATAATAAATTGTAATTGACTTACCGACATGTCTCTTGTGATAAACACGCAAGTAAATTTGAAGTTATCTTAACTGATGAGAACTCTTCAAATCTCATCCACACATATTTAAATTAGACTTAATGTTCAACCTAACATTTAAAATGATTAAATCTTTGAAACTGTTAGCTTCTTTTTTACAATAACTTCTGTCTTTATTTGCAAGATTCTCTTTCATTTATATCCCCAAAATATGAATGAATGAGTGGTACATTTTGGCTAAAGACTCGCTCGATCTTCATTATTGACTAACGCTAGTAAAATGGCAAATTATTATTATATGTGTATAGCGGAGCTTGCAGTTTGTGTTATTTTAATAAATCTGGCAATCTACTATTGTTTGTAACGCTTGTCGAGAAACATGCTATCATGGCGAAATATTCATATTTCTTTCAAAAATAGATATATTGTGGTCTATTACCGTAAAAACTATTTTGAAATTGAAGAACAACTACAGTTAAATAATAAAAAAATTGTCCTTAATTTCATAAAATATACAATATGTATTATATTCCGATGTCTGAACATGCCTTTTCAGTTTTTTTGGTTACTCAAGGGGTTACTCAACAATAATTTGTTGATTAACCCCTGTCGGCCCGCGCCCGCGGCACCGCGTCTCTGTGCTGCGGCCCGCCCCTGCCCTGACCTTTCCGTTTCATGCCATTGCGCGCCTGGAAACCCCGGTAATCCACGTAGTTTTTTTACAATTATAAAATCAATATTTCCAGCAACTTGGTTCTTTAAAGGTATGTGATGAAATCATACATATATGCACTTTGCCTTGCTTTTGACGAAGCAAAAGGATTGGATTTCCAGATGAAATAATTGTTTATTTTATCGTTTTATTTTTCTGATAAAGTTCTTCAATTCCAGTTATGAATTTTCCTTTCGTTGGAGTTATTAATTCCCGAAGTTAGTGCACTTTACCTCTGGACATCCTGTATATATTTAGGGACCTTTGTTCTGAAATATTATTTTCAATTACATTCATATTATATTACTATCGCAAACCCGTGAAAAATCACAGGAGAGTCTGTATTCTTGGCGATTCAGTTCGAATTTTGAAAATAACGCACAAACTCGTATGTTTATATTTTAAGGTTATATGGTTTCTGGATCTGCACGATCTTATTCTCTTGGCGGGCTCTCACCAACGCGAGGCGGCGGTTTCCTCTGTAGGGCTGAATGCTATACATGGTATACTGCACTAGTAGGTAGTAGCTGGAGAGCAGAGACTAGTAGGAGACTGAGCAGAGAGTGTAGGCTCTACAACTCTCCACGCACATTTTCCAGTTTTGCATAACTGCTCCCACGGGCGGCATTACCCCTCCCGCCTGCCGCAGCTCCTCCCAGGCGATGCCATTCCCGACTCTTTATTTCTTTATTATTGTAATTCTCCGGATTTACGTCATGTGTGGCAGAGGGTGGCTGATGGCGTGGGGAGAGGGGCGCAACCAACCACCCCGCAGTTCAAATCTGGCCCGACTGTGTTATCTCAGTTCGCGAATCTTCATTGCTTGTATTAAACTTGTGCCGAGTTCTAGCGATGAATTTTTGTATGTTACTCCACTTGTCACCGTAAACTTTATTCCTCGTAAAATTATTCTGGGTTTTTATTAAGAAATTATCTGATCTCTACTTTTTCCTCATTTCATTATAAAATAATATTTGGTTTAAAATTTTAGGATCTTACGACTGCCAAACTAGTCAGTCACGTTACCGTGATACGATGGATGAAGGTTTTTTAACAAATCCAAATAAAATTATCTCTCTTTAGATCATATCAAAATACGCAGCTCCTTAATTGATACGAAATAGAACTTATGTAGAAATTCTATTTATCAAACAATTTGGTCATATAATGCTAAGGTTGGTAATTTTATGTTGATTCTATTTATTGTTTTGGTACATTCACAGAGCATCAACAGTATCATATCTATAAAACTACCATTGGGAAGTAAGTAAGTGTTAGAAATCGACAGTTAAAAATGTCAACCGTTTATGGTTTATCTATCACTTAGTAGAGAAATAGCAAAAATATGAAGAGAAGTAACAAAAATATGAAGAGAAGTAACAAAAATAAAACAAAAAGATATAGAAATAGAATAAAAAATTAAGCTAACCCTTCACTTGTTAGTAAATGGTTAATTTGTTTTTTTGAATATGCTAAACTGTTTGAGTTGTCTTCCTTTTCTTGAAGTTATTTAGAGTAAAAAATGCACCTGAAATTTTGGTCTCCGGTGACTTTTTGATGTTTTTTTACAGATTTTTTATTTCGAAACAAAAATATTTTTTCCACATATAGTTCCTGGTTACTCGGCCGAGTAGCCTCACCTCAACCATAACTGTCCGGTACTCACTGACTTTTGTAATGTCTTAAATTATTTTATTACCTACAGGACACAGCAACATTTCATTGAACTTCGAATGCTTTCTTTTGTATTTTAAATGTGGTATTTATTTATTATTTTTGAAGTGGTCGAAGAAATACTATTTGAATCGAAACGTTCATAATTATCAAAGAATTAGATATTTTGTGTAAGGAATCAGTTAGAAAACTGTCACTGCACTTTTTATGCCATTTATACAATGTCAATCAAAATGTAAATTATTTTTTAACTTTCGAAATCTCGCTATTTATAATGTGTTATATCACAATACACTTTGACAATTTTTGGATGTTATCCATGAAATCAAGTATAAATATTTTAGAAAAACTAAGAAGAATAGTTATTTATCTTTCCAGCGACGATCAAATCACATATCTTATCATGAGCATTATAGAAAAAAATATAAAAATAGTTTTGGAATGTATTGCTGCCCCTGTCAGATCTCTCATTCAGAGACTAATGGAATATGATGTTTTTGGCTAGTGTGTCATTCCAAGGCTTAAACCCTGAATACTTATTCAATAGTAGGTAATGTACAAACGAGACAGTGCATGGAGTAGTAAGCAATATTTTTATTAAATAATTCAATTAATTAATTGCTTTTGTTTTTACTTCTTCAATAGTTGCAGTGTCCACTTTGTGGCGTCATTTTAATTATACGAAAATGAAAATTTCATTTACATATAATTGTTTTTGTGTTCAATTCGTAGAACTCCATTTATTTTTTAAATTTAATGTAAATCAAATTTATTAATGTTATTCTTAAGTTCTGCAAGTAGTTTAGTTTTGTATTATGACTTAGAGACTTATTTATATGATTTTTATGATGTTTAAAATGATTTATTACCGGTTAAACCGATTTACTGATAATGTAATTATGATAATAGATTCTCTATTCTGTGGGATACTTTGAAGTCTGTTTTCCCCACATTAAATGATGATGTTTTCTTAATTGTTTAATAACGACGTGACTACTTTTAGCTTGTTGAAATGTGTTATATTGTTTAGGTCTGGTGAACCTGAGAAGTGAGGAATTGTTGTGTTCCCACAAACAGTTCTCCAACTCGTCGTGGAAGGAGATTTTAAATAATATTTTCTTTGTGTTAAATTAGGGATTTATTAATACTTCGCGTATTACAATCGTGACTCGATAGTCGACCTAACAAGGACCAATCAGAGGGCCTAGATCGTCCAGATGCTAGCGTAATAATACTCAGATATGTTCTTTGAATCTATTTTTAAGATTAATTCAAAATTAATCTTAAATAAATAATTAAAGATTGATGGAACGTATGACTCCTTAAGTTACGTCTTTTGAGAATTTTAAATTGAATATTGCTCAGACAATGAGTGGTTTGATTGATTTAGTAATTAGTGAACTTCTAAAGCACTGTTCGCTATTATTAGTCTCGGGTAACGGAATTCTTCTGAATTGATTGTAATTATACTGTCTTACCCGACGATGTAATACACCCAACACACCCGTGTTCTTGTACAGCGTTAGATGGAATAAGAAGGCCGAGACTGGGGCGGGAGATGTGATGAAGCCTTAACTTGTACTTGACATAAAAAAATAACTTCTCTCCGCTCATTTATCAAGCTCTTCTTTATTAGCTGCTCCCCCAATCCCCAAATCGCGCTTTTGTCGTAACGCTAAGCTCGGCCCTATCATTCCTCCAATAATATTTTAAGGATTCTCGCTTTTTGTTGAACAAACTTTCCTTTATTTTTATTTCGGTTTCATTTTTGCTTACAGGTTATTATATCATTTTACTATCGTTAAATTACAGGAGAAAATGTTTTGAATCGTACTTACATAAAAAAAGTCCATCAAACTTTCGACATAGTTACAATTTGTCAATCTAGCTCGTATTCCCGGAGAAACTCAATTAACTTTGTCAGATAAGTTTTAAACACAAAAGTAATTGAAGTATTTTGTACATGGTTAAATATAGTAAGGAAATCAACAATGCTAATTTCGGTTGTGAGTCTGTCCTGCGTAACTCTGGTTCAATGAACTCCAGAACTCGTATTTGCTTAGAATTTCAGTCTCACATTCCAAATTGGAACTGATTGCGTGAAGAATAATAATACAGCAAATGCCTGCCTTTAATATATTATTTTAACATTTTTTTTATTTTTTATATAATGTATTTTTTTACATATTTTTTAGAATTATGAAATGTTGAAATAGGTGAATTAAGGGAGCCCATAAAAGGCAGTGCCTGTGCGTTGGCAATATAAAAAATACTAATAAAATAATACCAAAAAAACCTTTTAAACGAAATAAAATACAACTAGCAAGTTGTAAATCGATAGCCATTTTCAAAATTGCTTAGTCGAGAATTCAGAATGTTGTGTGATTTTTTTAAAGTGTGCGCTAGTTATACTATTAAATGACGACGTGAGATCAATAAAAAACAATTCTGAATTTATCGTAATTAATAATAATTAATCATTGAAGAAGAAAATATTTACCAATATCAATAAAATATGAATAGAAAAGACACACATTAAAAAGCTTCGGGTCGCGACTGAGAATTAATAAAGCTACTCATGCTTCTCTCCTGTTCGCGACCTCTTTCTTCTCATGCAATATTTAAAAATCTATAAACATGCTTTTGTATGATTATTAGACGTGAATTCCACAAACGAATATTACGCTGCTAGAATTGTACATGGACTGTATTGTAAATGGTCCAAATTAGACATGGAAACAATTACACCTACGTACGCACTTGGTACTCCAGTAAGATAACAGTCTTTTCGAAATTATACATTACTTTTCACGTATCACAAATTTCAAAATCATTTCAAATTGGTACGTGAAATTCACGCCTCTATAAATTTTACTGGAAATAATAATAATAACCACACTGTAACGTGTGGGTTATTATTCAATCGACACACAACGGCAAACCCCTACTGAAGCAATCCCAACACTAGCCCGAGTTTGCCGAAGGCGTCCGAACGTCCGAACGCAAGGTTATTTATTACCAGAGATGTGCTTTATTTCAAATAAATCCATTTCAAATGGAAATGCAAAATGCAAAATGGGTATTTTCCATTTTGCATTTTAAATGTTTTTCTAAAAACCATTTTGCATTTTGCATATTAAATGCTTTTCTCAATGCATTTTCCATTTTAAATGCTTTTTTGCAACATTCTTCCTACTATCTCCTCTCATCTTTTTTTCATAAGCCCCAAATATCAGTCGGTCCTCAACCTCGCTATGAGAGATAATTTACATTTGTCAAGTTGCTCCCTGGTAGGAGCCCTGGCAATTGAGTGATACCATTACAAAAAATACTGATTCTAATAGGTACTGAATATGGGGCCATGACGCTGTAATTTTAAATGTTAGATAGCAGTTTCTATGTTTTTACGTTGGCAACATTAGTCCCACGCAAATTTTTTGTGGTTTAATAATCTGTAGTGGTGTTTTTGGATTTACCATCATGTAATATGTTTGTTCTACATTGATGTCCATTATTAAATGACAAAATTGTTTAAAAATTCTATAATTATTTTGATTGTTTGACCTGAGAAACCATTTTGCATTTTCAATGCATTTTGAAAATAGGTATTTTGCATTTTGCATTTGAAATGCTTTTCTAAAAACCATTTTGCATTTTGCATTTTCAAATGGAAAAGTTTTGACCCATTTCCATTTTGCATTTCAAATGGTTTTGGGTACCCATTTTGCACATCTCTGCTTATTACCTCCTCACGAGCGAACCGATTCATTCAGGGAAGTTCTTTAAAAGGCGGGCGAAGCAAGTAGCGCAGCTCCCTGCTGTGGGAGCCCCGCCAGGAACTCCTAAGGGAGCGAGCTCAAAGGATTCATTCATCCTGAATCCATAGAAGTAAAAGTCCAGGAGCTGGAGAGTGGACGTGACTCTGGGAAGACATAAATCAAGATAATATTTTTATATGAATTGTAATTCTAATCTTTTCTGTGTTCACGTTTTTGTGTTTGAGAAACGAGAACTTCGCTATTCCGCACTATCGTCCTTCGGCATGACGCAGCAAGTTTTTTTTTAATGACGCGGCGAGTTGTGTATAAAAATCTGAACGGTCCCTTGAGACACACATAGTAAGAAGCCGAGGAGTGAGAGAACGAGGATCAAGACTATGATCGCAGCACTTCCGTCATAATTTGCGTATGTGAACATAAAATTCTTTCGAAATTACTTTCACCCTCTTTCCTACTTGTTGTAGTTTCAAATTTGTCAGTTTTACTCTTGTATTTTAAATTAATTAAATACCCAAGTTAAATTTTTTGAGAGCAAGCGAGTAATTTTCTTATTCACGAATTCACTACCCCACAATCTTTTGAACGAGATTACCATGATGTACATCTACCACACTAGTGGCATTAATTGCGGACACTTTTAATAAATTTGATAAAAGTTGCATTAGTTCATAAAATTTAAACTATATGATTTTATATTTTCTTTTTTTAAAGAATGAACAAGTACAATGCTTAATATTTCTTTTGACACAAACATTTAGAATAATTTTAATGGAAAAATTAAATGAAATGAAAAAATTACAAGGAAGCGTTTATTTTATGAGTTTTAGCACACTTATTACGGTGTATAAAATTAATATTTTGTTGGATAACAAATGTTTTTAAGCACTGCCTCGATTTTCCGAGGCATTAAGTTTACAAAACGAGCAAGATCAACTGGTGTGATCACCCTGTACCAAGCCTGAATGATAATCAGTTCCGTCTTGCTGCTATAGTTAGAGGGGGAAACCAGAACTTAGGACCAGAGATTTTCAATTGCATTTAGATCAGTAGGTACTGTTTTTTGGCCAAGGCAGAACAGTGATGTGATGGTCACTGAGCCACTTCATGGAACTTCTGGCCGTAAGAAATGCATTTTACTGTAAGATGCATTGCTGAGTGTCGCCTTCATACAAATCCCCGACGGTCGGCAGCAGTGTCGGTTCCAGAATGGCTTCCTGGTATTTTTTGCATTAATAGTTGCTTTTACGACGGTGAGACGTCCTGCGGCATGACTACTCATGCAATCCCACACCATGACACTTACGGGATTTTTCATAGTTGCCATGATGCACCCAGGCAAAAGATCTTCACCGGGCCGGCGACTTGCAAACTTTACTACGTCTCTGCCGAATATGCTGATTTTGGTCTCATCGCTCCAAATAACTTTGCCCCAGTCTTCCTCCGTCCACTCATTGTGTGATAGACTCCAATCGATACGTCTCTGCCTCTGTTTCAGGTTAATACATGTTTTTTTTTCTCTGGTTTGTGTTCTCGCTCTCAAACCATTGTGATACAATTTCTGTCTTACGGTTCTATCTGAAATTTCCACTCCAGATGTTCTGAGGCTGTGGTTAATGTCTTTTGCCGACCTGCGACGGTCCTGCAAAGACAGGCGACAGATTGTGCGCACATCTTGCTCAGTTACTTTTAGTTTTCTCCAGTTCTTCTGGCTGTTTGTGTCTTCGAAGAGTTTGCAGAGTTTCCTCACACCTGACTTTCTGGCCCCACCACCCAACCTGTTTGCTATTTATTCATAGGTATAGTCTTCTTCGCGAAGCACAATTACTTTTTCACTTTTCCCCGGTGACCAATCTGCAAGTTTTGGTGTGTTTGGAGCCATATTTGACGATTTTCACACTTCAGAAGCACTTACAATTACATTACTCAGGTCTTCACTACTAATAAGAAAATGGCTTACTAATTGCATGATGTAACTATTTGTAACTGTTGCTAAGACTCCTAATTGGCTAACGCAACAAACTCACGCGCCCTTGTGATTGGTGGACATAAAACATGTAACATTTTGTGTTGGCAATGCACAAAAATAAAAATGTCGAAATTGTATTTTATGAGTCACACACATACAATGTTTTTTAAGTAACTAAGATTTTAACAACATTCACATTTTAAAACATGTTTATCATCGAGTAGAAATATCATAGAATTAAATAAAAACATAAAACAATTGCTGTACCCTACCGTAAGACTAATAATCCGCCAAGATTCCAAATAAATCAAAATTTTACTGAAAGTGTCCACAATTAATACCACTAGTGTATACTAAAGTACGTTACATTTTAGCATCCAGCGTGTTATAATATGTTACATTTTGGCGCCCAAAGTCAGTTTGCGTGTGTTAGCAAACCGTGCCGTAATTATTGTGGATTCACGAATCTTAAAAACTCATTTATTCTCGCAGAGCAACGTTTCAAAATTTTCATTGTAACCTCATAGCGTTGTTGTTCTTGCCTGACATGTAACATTATGTATATAATTGTTTCGTAATCGGTTCTTTGGGTAGATTCAGTAATCTAATTTGTTACAATAATTATCTTTTTTTTACAATCTTATTATTAAAATTCATCTTAGAGCTATTTGAAGCAAAAAGTCGAATACAACGCGTCATAGAAAATATTGTTGTACATTATGCAAAATAAACGGCCATACCTCGTACGTACGTAATATTTTTGTACACTTTGCAAAATTAATTATTGTTGTACACGTGCCACAAGCACTTTAATCCAATAAAGATTCTTGCAACAACAATTACAATTATAATAACTATTAAAATACGGTCAGAAATAGACATTTCTCAACAACCAAAATAACTTTAACAACATGTTATTTCTTTAGCAAGTTCCTCAATGGAACATTTTTATACAATTAAAGGCATTACGCTTATGAAGTTTATGGACTTTTCAACAAAATTTCAACATTTGGTACATACTAGCACCCCACAATTTCTAGATTATGAAGTTATTTGACATAAATTTAAATGTTCTTACTTTTAAGCAAAATACAAACCTGTTTTTCTACTTTTTTCCTGTAGTTACTACCAACGTCTTCCAAGTTTTGCTTATTGCACATTATTAATTAAATTGAGATAAATATTTAAAATTACAATAGCAAGCAATATAAATGACATTGCTAGATGATTATAGTATGTTTAAGAGCACTAATAAGAGCGTTGTGAAGAAGTGAAGTAGGTAACGTAATCCACGAGACGCCGGTCCATTGAGGATGTGAAGTGGTGAGGACTAAAGGGCTGCTTCACCATCCATTAAACTCATTTATTCGCAGATTAAGGCAGCATTTTTCTCTTCTCCTCCCCTCCTTGCTCCGTGTCAAAACTTCATCTCCCGGCATTAACCGCCAGCATCCGCGATACTCCGCTCGGGCGCGTTTTACTGACACAGATACCATTTTATAACATCTGCTTTTGTTAAAGAGAGAGATTTAACAGACATTAAGTCGTATCCGAGGAAAATGACAAAGTGAAGCCAGGGAGCGGCATTTTTTCCTCAACAATGGTAATCTCATTATTTACGGCGGTGTACAGCAGCGCCCCCCGTAGCCCGTAGAGGCTGTAGAATGTAGAGGCTAGACGCAGTCGCTCCGCGCAGCCCTCTCGTAGCCCGGTTCGTAGCGCGCCACGTAGCTCTACGCCGCGTACTGCCGCTATTGCCGCCCGCCTAGTGTACACGAGGAGAAGGAAGGATGTTGTTAGTGTATGAATTCCCTTCTTTGTATATACCTCATTCCCTGCGTTAAGCACTTCTTTGCAACGCTTGTGCTACATTATTTCACATATAATCCCCTTTGTCATTTAGCGGGCTTTTTGTTCTTGAATGTGTCGACTTGTTTAAGACGATAAAAAAACATTGTTTTCTACTACTTCTTTTGAACCTATTCCACGCAATTTCTCCGTAAACAACCTACATAGTCAATACTTTTTTTATTTCATATGTTCGTGTTTTTGTGGATTTTTTTTCGTTTATATTATTCCACTTTGTCTTATAAAATGGAATCTATTTTTGTGGACATCATTATTAACAATAATTAAATTAAATATTCAGTTAAAGCGATCTCTAATCATTATATCCTCATTCTGAAGTATTCCGCCTCACAAAGCTGCCCAACCGGGTGGGGCCATACCCTGCCTTTACACTGTACAGACAGGTGCGCTCGTGTGAAGTGTCACATAAAAAATAAAAATAAATTGTCATTAGCTATAATCCACGGTTTCTTTTTTTTATGTAATTTTTTTCTGATGTTAATGTTGCTTCTTTCCAGTAAGTTAACGATTTACATTTTGTACATATTCGCCGTGACCAGTTAGAAAGTGACTTTCTACTTTCTGTAGAGAGTTTCTTCATAAATTGTATGATTTCTCGTACAGTATACACATAAAGGCTACTAAATTAGAAAAAAATCTGCATGAAGACCTCTGAATCTTCTTCGACAGTAAATTGACTTTCAACCAACACAGATAAAACGGTGAACAAAGCGAACAAGATGTTAGATTTCAAAGCACAAACACAAAACTTTTTTAAAATGCAAGTTCCTTTATCATTCTATGATTTGTAGGGTGTTTTTTTTACTGTATTTATTTTCATTTCTTTACATATATTATACATATTAATTACATATTACATATCTTGGAATACGGTTTAATTTATTTTGTTGATCTCCACATTACACGACAAACAAATAGAATCAAATCCATTCTGAAGAGAACCTCATAGATTTATATATAGATATAAGAGATCATATAGATCTGGAGTTCACCGTCTACTACTTAAATGACCATCAGCAGATATTTAAATATTTTTCATATGAAGGCCTGAACAAAAGGAAAATTTTAATTAATTTATTTATTTATTTAAAATCCAGAGGGCTATTACATGTAGGCGGTACACTTTTAATGACAGTTTTGAAACATAAGAAAGAAATAATAAAAATAAAATTACATTAAAAAATAATAAATGCAAGAAACAAAATTAAAAATAACAAAAATATAAATTTAAAAAAAACAGCGATTTGACTGGTTTACAAAAATATAACTTCCATTTAGGAATAGTGTTGAAATAAGTCTTTTACGTAATCCACAAAATTCGCAAAGTTAATATTAAATATATCGACATCACCTAAGTATTGGTTTCCCATAGTGTGAAACCGTTGTATTGGGGAGTTCGCAATGTAATTGCGCTTATGTGTGTTGCAGTGGAATAGTGTATTTTGTCTTGTTGTTATTGTAGACATTCGTAAGTTTATGAGTTGCAGAAGTTCGCAACATTAATTGATATGACTTTGTTTTTTAAAAAGTTTAATAATCCGGTTGACGGTAACTTAGTAAGTAAGATAATGCTGTCATAAAAAAAATCATTACAAAAACTAAATCGGGAGTATTTTATTTATTTACCACCTACTACCACCACATTAAGTGGAAAATGTTGCTTGTGTTGTGATGGAGGACGGAGGAGGCAGCCGAGGAATTAAACACACTATGCCTGGGTGGCACTCAAACGCGATGTCAACTCAGCCACCGAACGGTCTTAGTTACTTAGTTAGTTGCATCATTTTTTGTTTTATGCCCTGCTTCCACAGGGTTACGCTTGTATCTGATATTCGATGATTCAAGAATCTTGGCGAATACCGCCATGTACCAGCGCCCGTACATCGTACACAGGCATACATTGTCGACATTTGTAAACTCGTCAGTGACGCAAGTCGAGTTGTTCCCACTCGAGACTTTAAACATGGCGTCACCTGTGTAACCTGTTTTATATTTTTCAACTTTTCTCTTCCTTTGATCAATGCTAGGAGCAAATCAGTCACCAACGAATGACAGACATTTGGTTGTGAGTGAGATTTTGAAAGCATTCTAATGGTGATGTTTTGAGAATTCAACAATAATTTGTGGTGCCGCGGGTGTCATGATTACAGTAGCGACGTGAACGGACTGTGCGCGACAAGTTGTTTGCGGCGTGAGTATCGGATACTTGCGTATCCCTGTGGAAGAAGGGCTTATTAGCGCAGGAAGAACTGATGGACAGGAAATCAAGTTTCCCCTCCTGCTTATTACTTTGAACCATATTATATTCTATAATGTCTTACTTGCCGCCCTCGAACCTCCCCCATCCCCACCCACCCATTCACAAACGCTTGCTGCGCGGCATATCGGCGTTACACCTGGGGGTATTTTCAATTCTACCGTAATTATTATCTTATTACTGTCGTTCGCTTTAGGCGGCATATTTTTGATATCATTTATTACAAACTTTCGTCCATACCTTGCGAATAATGAATAAATACGATTCCACTTACTTATATTGTGTATGGTATGATACGATACAATCAGTGTGTGATTTATGAAACTACTTCGGTTGCTGTTAGATCCGCAGTAAAGTCTGCCGGTTCATTATCACCGGCGGCGGCAAGGTCTTCCTTCCGATTGTATCAGTTCTTGACTCGCGATACTTGCAAATATTTATGAAGTATTTTCCGAAGTTCTCACCGTGAAGATTTCTCCGAATGGGTTTTCGGTTTTGGTTGCGTAACCAAAGTACCTCCAATCTTAGCGAAGGTATTTTAATATGCGAAGTCAAATATAATTCGTTCCTCACATTATTCCCAATGGCCCCCTCCGTTGTGTTTGCTATTCCCGGTTTGGAATTAGTCAGGGGAGCACGGCAAACATTAGACAGATATAATTACGGAATAGGTTAACGATTATGGTTTTCCCAAGTAGTTTGCCTAAATAGGATCTCACTCGATACTTGCAGGTTTATCTACTTCACGTATTTAACTATCCGATCCTCCTTTAATTTGACAATCTTCCTAGGCGAATCGAACCATGTTCCGCTTGGATAATTCATTTTACCTCAACTTATATTATCTGCGTAATCGTATCTGATTTCCAGAAAAGCGTTCTTCTGCCGTGTGACTCTGTTCGTCAGCGGCTATACAACGCGACTAGTTGAAATACAGCTAACCCAGAAGTAGGTGTCCTTGACACTGACTTGATGGCTTTGAGAGAATATTTACCTACAATCTTTTATTGCCGTTACCTTCTCAACTTCGCCCAAGTAGTACCAAGTACCAGTGTCAAGAGTTTGTCTCTCAATTTCAACACCTTTCGATTTTTTCTTATTGAACAATTGGGAAATGTGATATAAGATCACAATAAAATTAATACGTACGCCAACGCTATAATAAATAAAGCAAATGCTTTAACTACTTAGGTAAATGTGGCATGAGGTTGAAATTCGTTGGATTTCGCCTGTTGATTAAAATACTATGCAAAAAAAAAGTCGAAATGTTTTATTTTATTTTGTGAAGTTTAGGTACAAATATTACTTTTTTTGTGATCATTATCGAAAAATATTTATTTGCCCCGTTTTATTATAAAATCATATCCGAAAAGAGGTTCGTCAGTAGAAAATTTAATACTTCGAAGGATTTTTTATACTTTTTTATCTTCACAATATTTAATTAAACTTTCTTTAATATAATAAGTATCAAATTCAAAACAAAACACAAAATTTTGCATTACTTAACATTGCATCCCCTTAATTATAAATTAATAAGTCAAATAAATATGTATATAAAATGAACTGCCTGGGGCAACTGAGGAAACTTGGGTCAATAAGGTGAACCAACAGCTTGATTGGCACTTACCTACTATCAACCAAAACTTGAAAATAAATGCATACATTTTAGCTATTTTAATATATTATATCATGTATCTATACTATCATATATTTCAATCAATACTAATCTAACCTAGTCTATACTTATCAGTTGTTACAATTTGGATGCATGAAGGACTACTTTTTTTATATGTAATGAAAATATAAGTTGCAATTTTTTTTTTTTTTGTACATAATGAAATTTTTTTTTAAACATAATGAAAATTATAAGATGGCATTTGTTTTGTACATAATGGAAATATAGGTTGGCACATCGTAACACACACTTAAAAATTATTTAATAGTAAAATGTTTTTTGAGTTTTTGTTTAAAAATTTCATAACCCTTGATATTAAAATAAATAAATTATATCTTACTAGAACTTATGGGACCTTCCTATAAATATGTTATCTCCAAAACGAGCACTTTGCAGTATTATAAAAATATGCGGAATGTGCGCAGGATAGAATATAGGACAATATTTAGTAGGCAATAGGTGCTGCACATGTGTTAACAATGGTTTTCCGGTAGAACGGCACTTTCCAGGCACAACAGCTGACTGCAGCTTTCAGGTGCATCCCGCATCTGCATCTAGCACCAGTCCACCGCTAAAAGGGTTAGGTTGAATATTACATGAATTTCTTGCTAAACGAAATGTTTGCAAAGCTTTTATGTTTAGCCATCTATCTGTACTTTATTTTTCTATTTCTTTTTATTCTGTAGAATTCCATGTTCCTATTTGATAGCGCGCAAGATGTACAGTGTTACAATAGTATCCCCGATTCGGGATCATTCGAAAAGTAGGTATTCACTCTGAGAAGAAGTGAGAATATGTGTTTTTTTCTTTATTTAAATGATATAATATCGGAACATAATATAAGAACGGTCCGTTTCTTCGACTCGTTTTGTATAAGACAGCTTGTACGTGGAACGAGCATTCTGTTTTTCCTCCTTCATATAATCCGGGCCTCTTCAAACCCCGCATTAATAAATCCTTTCCTATAGTCCCTACCTTAATCCGCCTCACAACGCTGCCCAACCGGGTAGCGACATATCTCCCCTGCCAAAGTGTTGGAAGACATTGGACATTGTAAGTTGTCACATAATTTTTTTAAAAACAGTGTTCTATTTTCTAATTTTGTTTACACAACTACTTTAATAAAAAATGATAAACATGTTTCAAAACCAATAATTCTTCATCAGGATACAATATATACTACAAACTAAAGTAGTCATCAATAGACAAATAATTGTACAGAGATAAGTAAATAAACAAATGACGCTACAATATAATTCTGTAATTATCGAAGAATGATTTTATTAAATTTATTTTATCCAAACCTTATCCCAGGGGCACACGGAGAAAACTTACTGATTTAAAATATTGCTTATTTATTTTAAAAAAATACAGTGTGTGGCAAGCCTACGCACTACGGAAGTGAAACTTTTAGTATTCTTCTCTCTCTCTTTTCATTTCATATTATTATTATTCAGAATGCTGTACATTATAGTTTTAAAAAGCATACATTTATTCATAGGCGTGTTGTTAACAAATGAACGTTTAACTAGATTCCTAATATTGACTTATTTATAAGAAGCATGTGATAAAAAAAATTAAAAGTTATAAAAATATGGGATTCGAACCCGGGTCCTGCATAACGAGTGTCGAACGCTCTGCCTCTAGACCGCGGGGAGAGGTATCTCGCGCGACGAGAACCGCGTATACAACGTGTACTCCTATCACATAACGTCTCGTTAACGCTTTATATAGGGTCGAATCGAAGATATATCGGCAGTGTGAAGTCATATCTGTCGTTTTTCAAAATATTTCCGTATATTTGTCCGTTTTGGAAAAGATCTATCGTGTTTTAACAGTCTCATACCCGTATGGAGTCTGAATTTGAAAAACATTTCTAAATTTTGAAAAACTCACTTACGGCTGTGTTTTTTACTAAAAAAACTTGTCACGCACGTCTGCGAGGGTAATTAGTCGCGTTATCGGCCTTGATTAGTAATTTTAATGATTCAAAATAAAAATAACTAATCAAAATACCGAGCCACTCTACCGGCTCGATTTGTAAGCTATATTTTGACCAAAATATCATATAGTCAAAATATCGTAAAGTCGTAGCACGAAAGCATTTTATCACTTTTCCTCGTATTAAAAAAATCACAAAAAGAAAAAAAAATTAAGTAAAGCGGGGATCGAACCTCGGTTCTTCATGACGAGAGTCGGGCGCTCTGCCTCTAGACCGCGAAGCTGAGTTTGGAGAGTGACCTAAACTAGGTGTATAATATTAGCTAGGCTCCTATAGCGAAATGATCACGGTTTTTTGTGACGGTCATGAGTCGGTTTTACTCCGGTCCTCGAAAATGCATAACGCGCGTAAAGAAGTTTCACTTCAAAAATCTCTCTTTGTTTTCCTGTTAGTAACTGGACTATCAGTGTATATTTTCAATGTAGTAAGTACACAATATTCGGATCTGTACGGACGTGTTTTTTTCCGTGCGAATTTAAAAATATTTTTGCCAGCTATTTTAGACGTAAGAGTATTCTAGAATGGCAGATCTAACGCTCCGTGATTTGATGAATATCATCACCGAGCAGACAGTCCTCATTAAAGACGTATTACGGCGTATAATTAGTCTTGAAAAAAGTGTTTCAAACTCAGTTTGCAATGACAGTGCACAAAGTGTCAGTGATTCGTCTTCGGAAGTTCCGAAATTGAACGATTGCGCAAAGGGTCCGCCCACCGCACCCGAAGGTGCGTCCACCGCCGAAACCCCGCGCCCCCCTCGGCCCAACAACGAACTCCCGCCTAGCAATGCACGCGTTACGCTGCCGCTGCCCGCGCCTCTCCTGCCCCTCGCACCTCTCGTGTCCCCCACGCCAGACCCGTCCGGCATGCGAGACCTACTATTAACCACTATTGTTGATCAACGAGTTGTAAATGTACCCGCCGCACCTGCCATAAATAAACCGTCTGGCAGAGTTACCCGCTCGCAAGTTAAGGGATCGAATTCGGCCGAACTCCATATTGGCACAAAGGGTAAGGAGAAAAGGACAAGGATTCCTGCCAGCCAAAAGGACAGCCAGCAAACTGAAACATCTTTGGCAGGAACATCTGTTGGAACATCTGTTGGAACTTCTGATGGCCACGAACCAACTAAGGAGACGCAGCCCTCGAGCATGCAGACCTCGGCAGGGCCATCATTCTCGACGGAATCTCTGGCTAATTGTGACCAACCCTGGACTGTTGTTGGTCGCAAGAAACGGCCCGCTACTATAAGAGGAAATCTAAAGGATGAAAGTACCCATTCGTACTTCCACCTGTACCCGTTACATCCTGATACTTCGAGTAGTGATTTATCTGCATATTTAAAATCTATTGTGAGTACCGCCTCATTTAAAGTGAATAAAATAAAATCTAAAGGAGAATACTCCTCATTTAAGATAGGCATTCCTATTTCCATTAAAAGTGAGGTACTCAAACCGGAAAATTGGCCCAAATATTCGTATTTGAAAGAATGGGAAAATAAAGTGAATACCCCGCGGCTTCCTGGTTTCAAACCCAGTTGACATACAAATAATTTACATTTTTTTTACCAAAACGTTCGAGGAATGAAAAGTAAATGCGCTTCATTTTTTTCTAATGTTTTGGCAAACAATTATGACGTAATTGGACTCACTGAGACGTGGCTAAACTCAAGTGTGTTCAACCCAGAGCTCTTCGATGACAGTTTCGTAGTATTTAGAAAAGACAGAGATTGTGGTAGTGGTCGTAGGCAGGGAGGAGGCTGTCTATTAGCCGCGAAGAGCGAGAATGGCCTTATTAAGGCAGAGCACTTACCTGCTCTAGAAACTGTCAACGAGGACTTATGGGTTAAAATTACGTTTAATTCGTGTGTAACTTATGTATGTATTGTGTACTTTCCACCTGCGTCAAACTTTGACACATATCAGTTGTTTTTCAACAAAATACATCAAAATGTAGATGTTATTGGTGGAAAAAATGTAATTATGCTAGGAGATTTCAACCTACACTCATCAAGAGGTAGCAAGGATATTGAAAACGACCTGAATTTTTTATGCGCCGTTTTCGGTCTCTCCCAATTCAATAACATTCTAAATATAAATTCAAGAGTGTTAGATTTAATTTATTGCAATACAGCCATACATGTTATTCATAGCACTTCTCCTCTTTTAACCGAAGATCAACATCATCCCGCATTAGAATTTATTTTTTCATGTAAAAACAACATCAAGGCTACAACAATTCCTAAAAATGACAAGTTTGCTTTTTGTGGATGGAATTTTGAACAGGGTGATGTTGATAAGTTATATAATATGATAAGCCAATTAGATTGGCAAGAACTTTATAATTATTGCACTGTAAATGAGGCTGTACACCATTTTTATGCTAGTATTCATAATATTTTTGATGCCTGTTTTCCCAGAAAACCACCCAGTAGAGGTGGTCGTCGATATCCGAAATGGTTCTGTCGAGATACCATCGCGAGCATTAAAGTGAAACATGCTCTCCATAAGAAGTGGAAGGCTTCTGGCTGTCGATGTGACTATGATCAGTTCAGTGCGCATAGAGCCGTGGTCAGGCGCAACATTCACACTGCTTTCCAATCATATATAAATTCCATTGAACACGATATCAAACATGATCCAAAGATGTTCTGGGACTACGTCAAATCACTACGTAAAGATGGTGGTATTCAAGACACCATGATGCATCGTGATCGGGAAGTTCGAGGAGTGGATGTAGCTAACGCATTTGCAACACACTTCCAATCCGTGTATAGTAATGAGTCTCCATTTCTAAATATTAATACCGCTGCAAAGTCGAATGTAAAGGGAGCCCAAAATATCGATATTGGTCAAATTGATGAATCGGATATAGAATCTTCCATTCGGAAACTGAAAAATACACATTCACTTGGTCCAGATTTTCTTCCGGTATTTTTCCTAAAAGGTTGTGCCGAGTTTTTAAAACTGCCACTAAGCTTCTTATTTAACCTTTCCCTAGAAACTGGTGTATTTCCTGATTTGTGGAAAATATCAAAAATTTGTCCGATTTATAAAAGCGGCATAAAGATTTCTGTGGAAAATTACAGACCGGTAGCAATACTATCTGCACCGGCTAAATTGTTCGAATCGATTCTTCATAAATTCACACTACCACAAGTTGAACCGTTTCTAATTTCTGAACAGCATGGATTTAGAAAAGGTCGATCGACAGAAACCAACCTATTGGTGTTTACGGATTACGTATCTAAATCATTAGACAAAGGCCATCAAGTAGATTGTTCATACAATGATTTTTCAAAGGCCTTCGATACTGTAAATCACGACGTTTTACTCAATAAACTGGCTACAATAGGATTCTCCATAAGACTACTTACTTTTTTTGCTAGCTATCTTGCAGACAGGAAACAGTTTGTGTCTCATGGACTATTCCAATCTAACCATTTCTTTGTACGATCGGGGGTACCCCAAGGCAGTAATTTAGGCCCACTCCTCTTTTCCATATTTATAAACGATATTTCAGAAGTAATTCTGCTTTCTAGGTTTCTTCTCTTTGCTGATGACTTAAAACTTTTCTTAGAAATACTAAATTTAGAAGACTGCAATCAACTCCAGTCAGACATTAATAGAATTGTTGAATGGAGTAAAATAAATCGGATTGAGTTTAATGTTTCTAAATGTTTAATTTTGTCATTCACTAGGGCGAGTCATACCTGGTATTACCGGTATTCAATGTACGCCCGAAGTTTAAAACGTGTCTCGACAATGAAGGATCTTGGAATCATGTTTGATAGTAGACTGACATTTCATGCTCATATTGAGGCGTCATGTAGCACTTCACTTAGAATTCTGGGCTTTGTTCTACGCACTGCAAGGAAATTCAGAGATAACCGGGTGCTTATAGTTTTATTTAATTCCTTAGTAAGGAGTAGACTTGAAAGTGGGTCGGTGATTTGGAGTCCACACCAGGTTAAGTATTCTCTCATGTTGGAGAGAGTTCAGAAGAAATTCTTGAGATTTCTCTACATGAGGGAGTATGGCTACTACCCGTGGCTCTATCCCACTGACTTTCTTTTGGGTATGCTCGGAATGAACTATCTACGGGTCAGGAGAGATGTGCGCATTGCTACACATTTCTTTAGACTGATTCGTGGATGGTTTGAAAACTCGGTCATCATGGAGAGCATTCATTTCTATGTTCCCGATGGTTATCTACGTCACCGACAACATAGACTATTTTATCTCCCGGCCTGCAGAACTAACTTGCCAATGGTCATGCCTGTGGGGAGAGCAATCTTGCTGTTGAACAGAATAAATTCGGATATCGACATGTTTGCCATCAATGAAGCTTCCTTTAAAAGGCAAGCTCTATTATCACTGATATAGTTAATATACACACTGTAAATATTAATCTTTTAATTCTTATTATAAAAATTATTTTAAAAACGCTTTGAAATGAAAAACTTTGTAATGTTTTTGAAATTAATAAACAAATTGAATTGAATTGAATTGAATACAATGCTTTAAACACCGATATAAGGTCAATTCTATATCCCTTTTTACTATCCGTGTTTAACATTGGCTAGTTGAAAGGGGACAAGCCTACTTTAAGGAATGCATGAGTTCCTAACACTAGTCTAATGTTTTAACTCTATCATTTATTTAGTTTTATCTCTATTGCTATTTCTTATATGGTTTCTATAATGATGTGCATTTTTTTAGTTCTTGTTTTACCGTAACAATTTCCTTTTCCGTTATGTTTTATTTTTGTTTTACTTACATGAATCATGTGCGACTGCCATAATACGGGCATGAGCCTAGTGTGGTGATTGAGAAAGTCACCAAAATTGTAATTTAAAAAAAATCATAAATTTTTTTTTTAAATTCAACACAATTGGGATATCGGAACACGTGTTCATAAAATTTCTAATATTTTTTTAATTTCGTTATGATCTATTAACAGGATAAACGCAGCTGAATGAAAACGTTTTCCGATATATTATGAAAGTACTAATAGTTTATTAGGAAATGGCCTGCTGTCACCTTTTTATCAGGATTTTAATAAATCAGCAATACTTATTATTCTCAGTGCATGAGCTCTTAAACACAACACAAATGAAACCATCATATTTCTCCAAAAATATCTATGGCAGATTGTGCAAGTTGCCTGTAAATTTTGCAAGACATAAAAAAACGAAAGAATTTTGATGCAAAAAAGTCCATTTTAACCAAAATGTCAGATGGAACCTTGTTGATCCAAGGACCTGATATGTCTGTTGGAAGAATATTGATCAGAAGCTCGCCGACGTGCCTAATAATAATTTGGGCTTCGACTTGTGTTACTATGTCTCTTAAATATGTACGAGAAAACATGATAGAGCACTTTCGTGTTAATACCATTTGAGGTGTTGAGGAATTTCGCTAACCTTAATGATGGAAATGTGAGTAAATCTTGGCGACCCGACCCACGCCGGTATTAACATACCCCCCAAACGTTTTCATATAAATGCTAGCGCTGATAGCCCTAATTCATGGTTTTAATTTACTCTGCAGCCCCTGCTTCTCCCCACCCCACCCTCTGCCCTACGGTAATCCCGCCGTGACGTCATCAGCCCTGCTATCTGCAGTCATTACGATTTAAAGGGTTGAAGATATTATAAATTTTCCTTACCGACCATTTGGAATTTAATGGACCCGTACCATAATAATAATATTGCTATATTGGTGGTGAGACCCTATTTTTTATGTGGGTTTTTTACATCTGATTTTTTTAAAGATGAAAATCTTGGCGTAATTCCGAAACATCGCATTCAATCTCTTTAAAGAGTCCTACTTAAAACTCTCGAACGCTGAACTCTTGTGTCTCAGTTACAATGACGGATAGAATTTCGTTATTATTACGATACATCTTTTTGATATCACCATCAAATTCTGGTATGTCTGAATGGCAGAAAATTCTCTGATTGTTTTTTTACTGTTGGTAGCTGGTGTTTAGTTTCGAAATGAGAATATGCTTAGTTCCTATCGGGATGTCATTTATCTAGTTCCTATTATCTCTAACCATCACCTTGCGGGAAAGTTTTTGAAACGATGACAATAACATGGTGCAAATTCAACTGCATTTGTTTTGAAATCAGAAGAAGGTTTGGGACTACTTCGGAAGCGAGCTATTTGTGTTTTTCGTATACATAATCTTTGAAAAGAAGAACATTGACTATCTTGGTAGGGCATAAAATCGTTCATTCGTTTTGTTGTGGCGATAAGGTGTCACGGTGGAACTCGCTATATAGTGATTTTGTTGTGCGCTACTACTTGAGAGTAGTTGTCTTCTTTTTTCCCTCTTTCTATACCTTCTTCACTCATACATACACTATCACCCAATTCCAACAAACATCATTTCATTTCTTCTCCTCAAAATTAATTACAGTCCACATTTTATGTTCATCTGAAGTCGTAATTCGTAACCGTTTCGGATGCACCACCAATGTTTCACAAAAACGGTGAGCTGTCATGAAATTTGTACCTAGAGCTTTTCGTCCGCTATGTCATTTTCTTCACGAGCTATACAATAAATCCTTTTTTTCAAATACGTCGTTGTGCCATACTGTTTAATCCATTTTAAAACGATACGGATTTATTAAATCAGTTTTGATATGATGTCGGGTAGTACTGCTAGATAAATAATATACGTTTCTCCATTGGTATCGGTTATGTAGATAGAGTAGAGAGTACGTAGATCCAGACCTAGCCAACAGCAATAGTAATAGTAATGAAGCATTCTCGGCATTTAAGCGCTCCAGTTATTCAGAGCAGCGCCCGCCGGATTCCGTATGCGCTGGAGCTTTGCATTCACTTCAAATCCACTTGTGAAGATTAAAACTTGTCGTACAATTTGATCACAGGTACCCCTTATTCTGCTCCCTGCCACCCATCCCCTTTCCACCTCCACTCCATCGCCCCCCACCCGGCGTCTGATGAGTCTTCAGGGTACTTGAGGTCCTACAGAACTTTCAGAACTCCTTAATTACTGACGTAATTGTCTTCTCCTTCAGAGGTGGAAACGCTCTCATTTCTCCATTTGGTAAATCTTTGATTTTATTATGTTTGCTGAATGGTTTATTGTATCTACATTTTGAAATTAATGTTTTCGATCGCTCAGTTTGATTCATGAAATCGGTCACTCACCAACCCTCACCAATTTTTATATTTATTTAGAAATATTTTAACTCTAATTTCGGTACAATAATTACCATATAAAAAATTTACAAAATAGTATAATATACCTTTTTAATTAAATCGAGTAGGGGGTTGGAGTTCAACATAATATTATAGAGTGTACAAAAATAATGCTATATATAAATAATATGGTTTTGAATTCACGAAGTTAGGTTATGCTTTTTATTGATACTGTTACGAGTGTTCAGTTTTTTAAAAAGGTTTAATTTTTTTTTTTTTAAGTAATTAGTTATTCATTTTTTTTTTTTACTTCATTGTGAAGATCATTAAAATGTGTAACCCTTTGTTAATATAATTAGTGTGCATGTGTATAAAATAAAGGAAATTTGCCGTTATATTAAGTGAATTTAGATTTGATTGTTTTAATGTGTTATCTTCGAAAAATTGTAATATTTAGTCTTTTAGATTGATAGTAAGTTTTTTTGGATTGTGCAACCACTAAACTAGACATGACAGTGTTAGATTTTTATATTGTGACATTAAAAATAGCATCAAAATAAAACATAATATTAATATTTAGGGTGCAGCAAAACAGAACTGTGCAGTTTTTAAGGGCCGGTACATCCTCTGTGGTGGGGGTAGGAATCTGCGAGGGGTTTGATTGTGTCGGGAGGGTCGTGTTGTTTTCTGTCGTTACTATGGTTTGGTCCCGACAACATAGAGGCTTCGCCGTCCGCACGTTTCTTGAAAATGGATGTTCTTTCGTCGCCACCCTACGGGCCTTCCGGCTGTAATTTGCGGCTTCTTCCCGTGAGGCTACCTGAAGGAAAATATTTTTAAACATAGACCTCACACCTTGAAAGAATTCAAGATCGCCGTTAAACACGTCGAGATGTGCTAAAATATGGCTGGAAACTTCAAAAATCGCCTTCATCAATGTAACGCTGCTGGAGGCCATAATCTTTCTGTTGTCATCTTCAGGGTTTGATGCAGAAAACCGATGTACCGGATAAAATAAAATAAACCCTTTTTATGTAAGTTGCGTCCTTTTTTAATAGCCCTTAAGAACAGCACTGTCTGTTTTTGCCGCACCGCATTTTATTATTTGTTTAATAATATTCATGGGCGTACTTTAGTTGCCAGAAATCATAGATAAATCAGTGGTTAGTAATAGTAATGAAACTCGTAATGTCCTTTCAACTTCGGACTCGATTTACTTGCAACCGAAAGAACAAATCAAACAGTTACACCAAATATGACACTTAATGTGTTCATAAAATACACGCAAAATAAAAACTGAAAACACACAATATACAATATGTGAAATAATTACTCTGTACATTGTAACATATTTTTTGTAAATGATGCAACATTATTTTTTTTAAACATATTTATAATTACATATACATATATATATATTTTTAAGAAGACAAATATTCCCATGTTACGAATATCCTGGAAATATTTTTTTTTAAATTCCTACTAACATCATCATAAGCGGGAAATGTTGCCTATGCAATGTTCAAGTACTTGCCAGCCGACGAATAAATTGAATTCTTATTTAATAAATTTAAAATAAATCAAATTTAATAATGTTATAATAATTATTAAGTTCTGCAAGTATTTCTGTTATTTTTACAGTTTTTTAATGTGACAGCTGTTTCGGCTTTTGAGGCCATTATCAAACTGTGCCATTATCAAAACTGCCTCAAAAGCCGAAACAGCTGTCACATTAAAAAACTGTAAAAATAGCAGAAATACTTGCAGAACTTAATAATTATTATAACATTATTAAATTTGATTTATTTTAAATTTATTTAAAAAAATTAAATGGAGTTCTACGAATTAAACACCAAAACAATAAATGAATAAATTGAGCCCAAAACGCCTGGGTGGAAACCCGACACATTTGTATTTATTTATTTATTTATATACAATTAACGCCTTTCGGGTTTTTACGTATGATACTTATAATATAAGAAACATAAATAAATAAAAAATCAAATTGAGATCATGTTTAAGTAATACAATATTGTAAACAAAATATGTATAAACTCATATATATCTTAAGTAACTGACTTAAGATATATGAGATATACAAGTTATATGCAGTGAATGCTTATTGTTTTATAGTAAAATACATTTCTAGTTGATGATTATATATCACAAGACAAAAAACCAAATTTCCTGTGAAATAACGTAAATAAATCTATAAAGTGTATAAAATTTTGAACTCACGAAAACAGGAAAAAAATAAATGTTAAATTGTTATATTACCTGGCTATTTATGAAAATGAGAGCCGCGACTTATAAATCGCCGCAAATTATGATGCGAGTACATTACAGAACTATATACTCGTACTTCTGTGGCTGATATTTATTTTGCTAATAATACACGTTTCATTTTTATTTTCTCTTCGCATCATCTGGGTGGAGGTAATAAAATGACTACAAATAGCCGCCCGGTCGTTAACTGCCCAGAAGCGAACTTAAACTCGAATCTCGATCTTTTCACGAAAGTAGGTTACAGACCTACTTAAATTTTTTATATATCAACGTAAATTATACATTCATTTTATTAGTACTTACACCATGACTTGGGTATATGGTTTGATATGAAACTCAATTTTATAAAGCATGTAGAAATCATATCCCACAAAGCTTTGAAAATGCTTTATTTTAAGATTATTTTATTTTGTTTACAATATCTACACTATCAAAACATTGTATATATCACTAGTAAGGAGTCATATCGAGTATAATTCCACAGTTTGGTCTCCAAATTATGAAGTTCGTTCACACACCATTGAAATCCTAAAATAGGTAAATATTCATATATTAAATTTATTAAAATTATCCGAACGAAGAATTATTTGCGATTTAATATGTTCGTTAATGAATTCGTATTAATTCGTTATTGAATACTCCTGAGTATTTAATTTCGTTCCATGTTCCTGGCAGGAAAGTTAGAAGACAGTACCTACCATACTATTGTAGCAATTCTTCTACAACTTCTTCAATTCTTCTACATAATTCAAGTATAGTGACACGGAGAGCACACTCAATTTTACGCTTAACACAATTTAATATTTTACAGTATTTTTAAACAGTGAAACTAACAGGTAAGTTTTTAGATTCTCACGGCCAAAAGCATTTTTGTTGTTTGTTTTTGGGGTGTTATGCCGTGTTGCGCTAACTCCTTCTTTAGCCGACGTTTCGGACAGCGTTGCAGTGTCCATCATCAGGGCAGATCCGGTAGATCCGAAGATGTTCACATCTTCGGATCTACCGGATCTGCCCTGATGATGGACACTGCAACGCTGTCCGAAACGTCGGCTAAAGAAGGAGTTAGCGCAACACGGCATAACACCCCAAAAACAAACAACAAAAAAGTGAAACTAACAATTTAACGAGTCATTGAGAGACTGCAAGTTTAAGGAAGTCGGGGAACAATCCTGCTGGTTCCTAAATTCATAACTGAGTGAGCATTGTCAATATAATTAAAAGTCAAAACATTAAGTATTATTGTCACCCATACTACTACCGCGCGGCTGGGTCCCTAGTATCTACTTCAAATCACTCCACCTTAAATACAGGCTGACCCATCCTCCATTTTTACAAAAAAAATAAAATAATAATTTAATAAAATGGATTCGCAAGGATTCATCAATCTGGCGAGAAACGCGGTTGAGGCCCTCACTGAATTAATAATTGACCCAACAAGCAAATTAAACAAAGATCAAATCGCAAAAATGGTACCGAAAACAAATGCTATTCTCGGAACCATTGCTCAAATGGCTGCCAAAATGGCAGCACTCGAGGGTGAGTTGTCTGCTTTTAAAACATTATCCAATAAACCTAACTCACTAGTATCTACTTGTGAAGCAGCCGACGAACTCGAAGAAAGAAAAAAAAGAGCAAATAATCTAATAATCATAAATATTCCTGAAAGCTCTAAGCTCAACCAAATAGAAAAAATACAAGATGACAAAATACAAATTACAAATATCTTGAATAAGATTGATAGTAACATTGAAATTAACTCTATCAACACTTTACGCCTTGGAGCAGTGAGGCCGGATAAACCTAGGCCCGTTAAGGTTATTCTAAAGAACTCCACTGAAGCAATAAATATCCTCAGGAGAAAGAACTTTTATCTGACCAACTCCACTGTTAAAATCTTTTCCGACCAAACACCGAACCAACGAAAATTCTTGTCGGACCTCCGCCAAGAATTGGAAACTCGGATAAAGGGAGGAGAAGTTGGGTTAACAATAAAATATATGAATAACAAGCCCACAATAATAAGGTCAACTTCAAAAAACTCAAACACATCATCGGATACGGCCAAAATATCCGAGGCTGCCGTACCAAACTCATAGAGCTACAAACTACTCTTCCACTACTCCAACACATTGAAGTTTTTCTTCTTACCAAAACTTGGCTTGATCCTGATATTCACACCGAGGAACTTGGATTTTTATCTTACAACACCTACCGCCTTGACAGAAATCCAGCCACTAGTACTAAAACCAGAGGAGGAGGAGTTCTTATATCCGTTACAAAATTACTGCCATCCACTCGATTAATTTGTAAACATCTGGACGTGGAACAGGTATTCGTTTTACTAAAAACTAAATCAGGCAAAATTCTACTGGGATGTGTCTACATTCCTCCTGGATCCAATATCACAGTCCACAGAAACCACATAGATGACCTCGAAACCTTTAAAAATAAATACCCTGATGCCAGAACAATTTTGTTTGGTGACTATAATACCCCTTGCATTGATTGGATGAATAAGGACTCTTATAACAACTTAAGCCTACCAGAAAATGCCCGCGAAATAATAGATATGACGAACTTACTCTCTCTACATCAAGTCAATCAAGTCTACAATACCAATAATCGGCTGCTGGATTTAGTATTCTGCAGTGATACCTCAGTCCATATTGCTAAATCAGCTGACGAGCTTCTTCCCCTAGACTGCCACCACCCCGCCCTAAGCATAACCATCACTACTAATAACTCACCAGATGATACAACTGTTCTTCCTTACCTAACTTATAATTTCTCCAAAGCTGACTATTCTAACATGAATCAATATCTTGCAAATGAAGACTGGTCATTTCTTCACCATAATAATACTATTAACTATAATCTTGAATTATTTTACAAAATTATTAATAAGGCCATTGAAAGCTTTGTACCACTTTCACACTTCAAGGAAGCGAAGTTCCCAAAATGGTTCAGTGGCGAGCTAATTAACCTAGTTATCTGTAAAAAAATTGCACACAAAAACTTTAAACAATCGAACTCTCTTAACGACTACAAGATATTTCACAACTATAGAACTCAATGTAAAAAACTATCAAGAAATTCATATTTCAATTATACAAATGGAATCGAAAACTCTATACCTTCTAATATACAAAACTTTTTCACTCACGTTAACTCTCTTAGAAAAAACAAACAAGGTTTACCCCTTTCAATGCACTTCAAAGAAAAGAGTAGTACTGACATGAATGTAAAAGTTAACTATTTTGCTGATTATTTTAAAAGCGTCTATGACGAAGATATCCCAGACAATTATATACCACCTTCGTCGCTTAACGAGAGTATACATATCCCTGCCATACACATCAATTTAAACGACGTTATAAGTAAAATCAAATCCCTAGACAAAAACAAAAAGGCTGGACCTGATAATGTACATCCCAATATCCTGATAAATTGCATTACTTCACTGGCTGAGCCGATTTTTCTATTTTTTAATCAATCCCTTGACACAGGGTGCTTCCCTGATATTTGGAAACGTTGTTATCTAACTCCTATGTTTAAAAAGGGTAATAAAAGTGATGTTACTAACTATAGACCAATATGTAAGCTATCCGTAATTCCTAAACTTTTTAAAAACTATTACTTGATAAAATTTCACCATGTATTAACCATCTCATTGTTCCGAATCAACACGGATTTTTGTCGGGTAGATCAACTCTGACAAATCTTTCGTTATATGAAAACTATATATCAAACGCATTAGCTAACAGAACTCAAGTAGATTCCATATATACGAACTTTATCAAGGCCTTTGACAAAGTATGCCATAAAATACTCCTGATCAAACTACGTAAGCTCGGTATTGACGGAAAACTTTTAGAATGGTTTGCTAGCTATCTAACTGATAGAGTTTTACTTGTAAAAATCAATTTGTTCATTTCCAATCAATTTATAGCTACCAGTGGTGTACCACAGGGGTCTCATTTAGGCCCAATATTATTTTTACTGTTTATTAATGATATTGTAAATATATTTGATGAAGATATTAATGCATTACTTTTCGCAGATGATTTAAAAATATTTAAAATAATCAAAAGCGCTGAAGATTGTATCTGTCTACAAAATAATTTGAACAGGTTAATTAATTGGTGTTCTCTTAACAAACTTCATCTGAACATAAATAAGTGTTATTCAATAATATTTTACAGAATAAATCAACCAATTATTCATTCATATAAACTCAATAACTCAATCCTTACCTCTGTCGAAGAAATTAATGACCTGGGGATAACTTTCGACTCTAAATTAAACTTTATGTCGCATATAAATAATATTAATAATAAAGGAATGGAAATTCTAGGCTTCATTCTTCGAAATTCCAGAGGTTTCAAGAATATTTCAACATTAAAAATTTTGTATACATCCCTGGTTCGTAGTCAAGTCGAATATAACTCCTCGATCTGGTCCCCCCACTACAAATTACATTCAGATTCAATCGAAAAAATTCAACATAAATTCCTAAGACACATTAATTTTAAACTCGGTATTCCCATTGAAAATATAAACTATAATTACTTTATGAAAAATCTAAATTTATTAAAACTCTCAGATCGAAGAATTATATCCGACTTAATATTTATGTTCAAAATTGTAAATGGTAGTATAGACAGTCCTGATTTAATTAACCTCATTGAATTTCATATACCCACGAGAGCTACTCGTTCTAAAATTTTGTTTAAATGCAACAATATCAGGACTGAGTATTCCAAACACTCGCTTGTACCTAGGTTGCAAGAAGTTAGTAATAGATACGCAGATGTGGCAGATCTATTTAACTGCACGCAAGGTAGGTACAAGAGGGCTATGCTATCAAATCTTTTCAATCAATATTAATTTTAATTAATTCTACCTTATTTGCACTATAGAAACTTATGTACTTGTATCTCTTGTTTACTTACTCTCTAATGTCATTTCACAATCAAATGCCACAAATATTTGTAATTCATTTTTTTTAAATATTTCTACGTTTTTAACTGTGACATGTTATCATTGTTTATGGTATATTTATACCGTTGATATTAAATAAATAAAAAACTTCGCAGTACTACGCGCCTATGAGACGAATCCAAAATTTGAGAAACATATACTCCGATGTTGTAGATATATTTAGCTCGACAATTTTCCAATATAAGTTCGCTTTAATACATTTTATGACTTCAAATAGAACTTATTTTTTATATTAACTCCACACAGGAGGCCCTGAAGAAAATAATTTCCCTCAGGGCTTATGTCATCTTTGGGGATGCTGTGTGGAGGGTCTTTTTGTGGAGAGGAAGGAGTGAACATGGGTCTTGAAGAGTCCCATGTTGTAGGAGGGAGGAAACACAGAGGCCGGCAGTTCGTTCCACAGCCGAGCTGTTGAACTTAAGAACGAATCGTAGAAGCGACCCGTTCTCATGGGACAAATGTCAACCGTGTACAAATGTTGGGCGCGCGTTTGGCGTGTATCCCGACTACGCACCGGTGCCGAAGGGATCAATGACGCTAGTTCCTCAGAGCATCTTCCATTGTAATACCGATAGAACAAGGACAGCATACCTACATGACGCCTGTGCTCTAAATATTGCAGTCCGTTTGTTAAGATTGGGGAATCTATCAAACGGACCGCCCGTTTTTGCACAGAGTCAAGGGTTTTTTTCAGGTATTTAGGGGCTCCGGACCAGAGATGGCTGCCAAATTCGACAGTAGGGCGCACTTGCGATTTGTACAGGGTCAGCAGTTGTGTACTATTAAAGTATCTGCGGGCCCTGTACAGTACGCCCAGCTTCTGAGAGGCCAGCTTTACTCTGGCTTCGATGGAGCCCCCATACCTGAGCTGGTCACTTATAGTTACACCAAGCATATCAATGGAAGGCCTGTTCGGAAGATTGCTTCCGTTGAAGGATACTAGATTATCACTTAGATCCCTTTTAGACGTAATCAGACAGGATTGGGTCTTTGAAACATTAAATTCGACGAGATTATTTTTACCCCAGGAGGAAATACTCTCTAGATAACCGTCCATTCTCTGCTTCAAAGCCCTCCGAGCCGTTGGAGTTTGTGTGCCCTTTGGGGGCTTGTCAAACAAAAAGCTATCATGAACTGTACTGTCATCCGCGTAACAATGAATCGGTGCACATGTCAAAAGGTCATTGATGTGCAACAAAAACAAAGTCGGAGACAGAACCGATCCCTGTGGGACGCCAGCATTTATAGAGTGTTTCATTTGGTGAAATTTAAACCATTATAAACAAAGCATAGTTAAGACTCTGGACGTTCAATATGTAGTTGATCGATTTATTGTATCTAATGATCAAATGATATTTATTTTATATTCTTAGGTATTAAATTCTTGCGTTATTTTAACTGTATTATATCTGTAAAAGCCGTTCAATAAATAAATAAATATATCACAAAAAGATAAGAAGTTGCAGAGTTAATTAAAGTGTTTAATTATTTTACGTATTTCCTTTTCCTTTTGGCTTACTTATTATAATTTTTTATTTTTTTTTATTAATTATTTATTCATTTCATTTAAAATTGTATATTTCACTTTACTATTTGTATGTACTTGATGTTTATGGCAGGTTTGCAAGCGCATACACAACAAAATTGTAATTGAAAAAAAAAATTATAGACTTGAGATTTTCAAAGTATTATCGTGATTAATTTTTGGGTTATTATGTCGTGTTGCGCTTCTCTCTTCATTAACCAACGTTTCGGACAGCATTACAGTGTCCATTTTCATGGTTATATATTTGTTATCAAATAGGTACAAGAATTGGTAAATAAGTTGTTCGGTATGATTGGAATGAGTTTTGTTCAATGATTCGAAATCGCTGTCTTCATATCATCTTCGTCCTTAATTGTCGTCATATAAAGATTTATCAGATTTTGAAATAGAAATCGCTGTCTTCATACCATCTTCGTCCTTAATTGTCGTCATATAAAGATTTACCAGATTTAGAAATAGAAAAATATAGACTGAATTGTTTGCAACTTTTTGAAAACGCCGCGCCGTGACTTCCCGCCTCATTTTCATTGGCTCGTTTTCCAACATATCCCGGCGTTTTTGATGTGAAACATCTTTTATTTTGCCTAGGCGGGACGGGACAACGCTCTTCATTCGGCCAGCCTCGTCGTCTCTGACTCGTCGGCTTTTTCAGCCCGGCCGCCAAAACTCTGTGCGGTATATTTTATTATACTCTTACTAAAATTGGCAATGAATCTATTCCAAATGATGGTGATTCTTTTTAATTTGTGATGTACTTATTTGTGCATGTTTTAATAATGTTTTTATTGTTAAAAAGATGAACACCTTACTTTCATTTTCACTTCCTTCAATAAAAAATAATTTCGATGTTTCACATCTGCCAAGCTTGTAATGATCTGCCCTTTCTACTTCAAACTTTTCCTTCTCTTCTTTCTACGATAATTTTCCTTAAGTCCCGTAGGTAACTTTTCCATAAGGCTTTGGTTATATATATATCCGGGGAGGGAAGGTCCTCCCTGCCGTCTTTTCTTTATTACACACCCCTTCAAGAGTGTACATCCTAGTTTGTCTACGTGACGTACGACCTTGAACGTACTCATTTCACGTGACGGTTCAGTATAAAAAGGCTTCACCGAACGTTGTGTTGGGTTTTTTGTTTCTCGGTTTACAAACCTAGTTATTTATGTATGTGTGGTATCCCTTGGTTCTTTTGAGATAGAGTGAGTTGAATCCATTACCGCTGTGTTTCAAAACCATTTTATAAACCTTATCTTCTAAGTCGCCTGCTCCCCCCCCCCCACTAGCTACTCGATTCTACCTATCGTAGGGTAATGTGAATATAATAAAGTGTTAGATTTTATATATGTGATATACATACGATAAGTTTATGGTGTTAGTTGTCGGCGCCATCCATGTATATATTTTGGGAGGGGAAGGAGAGGAAAGGAAATGAATTTTTTTCAAGCTAAGATTGACTCCTCCTCTTACCAAACAAAACTGATGGATGATAATTTGAGCAAGGCGATCGATATCTGCGTGTCTGGATATCACAACCGGCCGGGTCTCCCCTTGTTCCAAATCGGCAACCTTCACGCCAGAATAAAGAAAACCAGGTCTCATCACCAATTTCAGAATTGCCCCAATCTCAAACACCTCCAGGAAAATCTACTTTACTGAGTGTAGAAGGGGAAAACCATGACATCCCTTGTCACGAATCTAGTCGCGAAAATGTGACACGCAAGGTCCTAAGTTACGTGCCACCTCTAGAAAACGTTGTAACTCCCACGCCGTCGGGGATTTACATCCCTTTCTAGGTCAATACATAGATAACACACGACGATCGTGTCGACATTTAGCCCGCTTTTTAACGATAGGTTGTGTGCCTACCCATTCAGCCAATTATCATGTGAGATATATGTAAGGTCTACTCGAAATGCCAAATTTAGGATGAGGACTGTCTGTATTTTAATATTCGGTTCTAGTAATTATTTTATGAGGTTACTAGCATCCTCGTGTATTAGGTATGGGTAACTCCTACTGAATACCTATCCTCTCAGGTAGGTATAAACGGATAATTGGTTTGATTTTTGCATTTAATTTAAAGAGGCTGCCTACCTCTCGAAAGGTACCTGTTGAGAAAAGTTGTTCGGTTGGTAGTTTTATTTCGGAGATTACCATCTCCCTCTTTCGACTTTAGATTTGTTTTTGTGCATCCCAATTCGTAACTTAGAAAGTCAAACAATAGATGAAAAGTATTAAATTAGAAAGTCAAATAACAGAAGAAAAGTTTTCATTTTGTTCCGTCTGGTTGCATCCGCTCGCTTTCAATTTGGGACGGCATACGCTAGCAAAACTTCCCCTTTGACTGACTGTACACCGCGCCTTGTCCTATATATGAAAAGGTCGTTGACTCGTCTCTCGCTCACAGCTGATTGACGGTTCGCCTAGCACATCCCCGTTAATGATAACATTATTTGGGCGGCAGGTGTCGTAAACTTAGTTCCTGTACCTCGGTTGTATCCGTCTTTTAAAAAGGTCCTCTGAAATTTAATAAATAATATAAAAAACTCACCCAGTTAGTCACCTCTCATTCTCAGCGTGAAGCTTACCTGGTTACACTATATAGCTAAATCACTTTAATTTTCGACCTCCTCCCTACGCTTATAAAAGGGTAATTAAATATTCCTGTAAATAAAATTGTACCTCCCTAATCTGTTAGGATTCGAACCCACAGTTAATAATCTATTTGATTCTCTGGTTTTCGGTCTCCGTGGATAGAATGCCATCTCGCCAAATCAATAACTTAGCCCGATTAAACACTTCCTGCCTTTAAGTACATTCACTCTGTTTTAAAAACGCAATCATTATTTTATTATTTTCATGTTTTTAAGACAAGCAATCTAGTTCGAACTGTATACGAAATCACGTTTAAATCAACACAACTTTATAACACAATCGCGATTGCACAACACCTGGCGCCCCTGAGGTGGGTTTTTACAAAACGGCGCTCTACAAATTATCCAATTATTATTATTGTCATTATTATTAATTGTTCTCTCACTGAGTCGAACCACTTTCACTTCACACAAACACCGGATCAATAATCTTTCACTTTAATTCAATATTCCACAATATTCTCTAATACCATTTGAATTCAATAATTAACTGTAATTTCAAACAACACTTCTGATTTGTATCCATTTCTCGGGGCTGTCAATGCACCCAAGTTCAAAACTCGACTGTCCCTCCGGTCTCTCCTTTCCCGTGGGAATCTGTTTACTCCAGGCCTGTCTGTCAATAAATCTTCCGTCGTTGTCTAAACAAAAAATTTTTTTGAGCACGTTCGTTTATTATTTATCGTTTATTTTTGTGGATATTCAAAACATCACAAGCTTTTTGTGACGGCTATTTTTCGTTTTTTTTACCTTTCTGTTTTAATTAACATTTAGCATAGTACCTATTCCACCACTTTCTATTTCTTCCTTTCCTTCACCATTTTCTTTATAATTGATAACGGGCATCTTATTAATATCCCAGTCGATCATAATTTTAAATAAACATTTAACGGGGTACACCCTTCCTGTATCATCGAACTAATTCTTGTTGAGGGTTTGTTCGCCTTGATAAATCCATATTTCATCACCAAAAAGTTGTCCAAGTTATCTCAACTCAACTCCACAACTAACGTACGGTTGGCGTCTGTGATTCGGCGATGTCTTTGCTTCTGAAGCTGTGTCTTTTCTGTACCACCTTCAGTTATTTTTTTTTTAAATATTCATAGAGGTTTTTATCAGTTTTTTTGTCAATTTTCCCATTGTTCGATGTCCCGTTTTTCTTGCGTCCTGTCTTTTCTGTACCACCTGTCCCTATCAAAAATACTAATTTCGACTGTATATCGGCCTGTAATTTTGGTCCAATGTAGTAACTGTGTGGATTTGCTTAGAATGTCGTAGCAATGAATATCATCATAATATGCCATTTTCAACCTTCAAATCATTTGTGGTAAGAACTATTCAGATAAGCGATAAAGTGAATACCTAACTATAATATAATTTTTGAACAGATTTTTTTTAATATGGCGTTTTTTCAAATTGGAATTTTAATATGATGTGATTATTCACAATTATTATATTTTCAGTACATTATTATAATGAAAATTTGTGTAGTCGATATTTAAATACTTTGCGGTGTAAAATGGTCAGCATATTTGATCTTCTAAGCCGTTGATCTAGGTTCGATTCTCGGCCATGGAAATAAAAATATTTATCTATTATTTTTTCTTATATTCAATTATTATTTAAGTCTGGTCATTGGCTGAGTTGGCATCGCGTTTAGGTCCTACCCTGGCGTAGTGTTTTCAATTCTTCGGCTGACTAAGTCCTCCATCAAAACACAAGCAACATTTTCCACTTACTGTGGTGGTAGTAGGAGATTTTCAAATATTGTCAGGTTATTCGTAATTCGGGAATGTTTGTCTTTCTTTTTAAATTTTTTTATTTTTATAATAATTTTAATTGATATTATTAAAATTATTATAAATTATTATTATATAGTGCGTGTATAATATTATTATTATCATTTCACACTAACCTAGTAACCTTAAACATTCAGTAACAAATAAAAAACAAATTATTAAATATTTTTCAGTTAACTTCTTAAGTCTGTTTTAAAATCTATGTACAATCTTCGTCGAACTCCTTTTTAAATTTGTATTCTTCTTGAAAATAATTTGCTTTTAATTGTAAAATGTTGTTTTCCCCGAAATGAGTTTTATTAAACTTATTCGTATTATTTTTTGATATGTTATCTATTATATATTATGAATAAATAAATAAATAAATAGTAGATATTGAAGTAAAACGTTCCCCGTTGATAGTTCTCCAATGGTACGAGATATAACCGCTCGCGTTCAGTTTCATTTGCGATATGCTCTGGTTTCACGATTGATATTTTACTCGCTGATAACTCTGTAACATCTAAAGCTGGGTTTATATAACCCACCTTTAATAAGGTACTTTCTTTTAAAAAATGGTTCGAACATGAGTATTTCCCTCGTATCAAATCCGCGACTATCTCCCTCTCCTCGTACGTAACATTAAATTATATGACGATCTTGTAAAATAGTGAGTAGCCAAGTCAGGTGAGTTTCCAAACCCTACCAAGGTACTTAAGTTTATTTCCGTTTTTAATACCTGAAATATGTGGTAATACTAAATTATTACAAATGTATTTTGTAATGCTTCCGAGAGTGCAATAATGTTGGCTCATCTGTTCCAAAACTTTTTATTACTAATGATAAACTAATATTCAATAGATTAAGCTTTTTATGCACAACATAAAGAATATCGTATTATTTTTAAGCAATAATTATTAGCCTAAAACATCTACGTAAATTGAAAAAATGTCCCAATTGCGCTATATCGGCTTAATCAAACCCGCCAAATGAATCAATATTTACTGGTTTTAAATTATTGCTTATTAGATTTTTTTATTTCCGTATTATATTTATTATACACTTTTCAACTACCTGCTTTCTTCGGTGTTAAAGGTACACAAGGTACACGTCGGAGGTCCCATGACCCTTCTCGCCTGATTGTATATTAATTCCAAATGACATGATAGATGTTCCGCCATCACTGCAAACTCCTCCGGGAAAATAGTCATACATTCCACTTTCCGCTAACGTTCACACGTTGAACTCAATATTCTTCGTTGCAAATAACAAAATTTAGTTTGAACAGGCCGTAAATTTCAGTACCCGAGTGAACCGGAAATGAACCCCCTCCACCCCGCCCTCCCTCACCCAATAATAACGCGACCTAATTCTCGGGCGATTTGAATTTAGGGGCAGATTTTTCAGTCATGATGGATCTCTCTTGGCACCCCTTCCATACTTCTATCCCCCGCCCTTTCTCTTCCCCGCTTCTTCCACACATTGTGTCGTTATCTGGCCATTTATAACGGGGATTAAAATAATATGCACATCATTTATTGTTACTCGCGTGTAGCGAATTTATTCTATTATAATTTATATGGCAGTGTTTGTCAAGTAGGTACTCCTTTTTGTCATTATTTGGCCATGCCTTATTACATTAATCTCAGTCTGTGAACATCATTTAAAACGTCAAGATGAATTATGTACCTAGTAAATCATGTTTTAACTCGACCATTTTGAATTTCATCTGTCTGTAGTAGCTGTTTTGGATACTACATTTTTTATCAGATCGCATGATTGCTTCCTACTACGAGCTGTTAAATTGGACTAATCAATATTATGTTACTTACCGGTCCGAGGAAAGTTTAAAAAATAATTGTCATTGGGTGGTGATACTTCATTGGACAAATTGTATAAATCCTTATTTGAAAATTTAAAAAATTTTACGTAAAATATTAATATTTTATAATTAAGTAGGTAGGTATTTAAGTACTTGCTTATAAATCTTATGAGTTCAGAGGAAATTTTAATTTTAATTTATTGAATCTTTAGAGAAGCTTTGAAACTGGACGTCAAGTCTACTGTTCGCAGAAGTACTAGCATCTACCTATATTAGTATAATAGGTAACTTGCACAATGAAAACCGCCGCTCGAGTCAGTCAGGTTCATTCCTGAATGCCAAGCAGAATGGGCAGAATGTCGAATGTCAACCCCGTTAAAAATCCCGCTCAAACAAATGATAGCTCCGTGAAATGAATTCTCCTTTGTTCAGTGTAGTGTGACTGACTGCGCCGTGTACCGCGTGTACCCGCAGCGCGCCGTGAACTCCGCTGGCGAGCCGATGCGATGGTGGAATCAAATGGTGTTTATTAATGGGGGTAATGGCGTGAATAGGGGGAGGTTAGGCTGTCCCTCGGAAGCGGAACATGTGTCAATCTGTGAGGGATCATCTCCCCCCGACACCCCTCCCCCTCTTCTACCCCGCACTACCTGCTCGGAATTGAGTAATGACGCGTAAATGAATGAATGATAGTAGTCAGGTAGTGATATTTGATCGAGTACTTCCATATGCCAGCTTTCTTCTTAGTTTGAATCTATTCCGCTTTTAATGTTTAGTTTTACTCACTACCTAAATCTAAGGAATAATGTGTTTAATATAGCGCAATTGGGAATCGCACGGATGATTACTGTGTTAGCCACAAGCATACTTACACAAAAAATATCGAAAACAAAAATTCACAACGTACGGTATAAATAGAACGGGACAGCCAAAAAACAAAACACCATAAAATACATGAATGTATAAACACCAACATATTATGCGATTGCCCTACTCTAGAAAAAACAGACCAAATAAAATATCTAGTTATCATAATTGACCGTTGCCTCAGATGGACACATCATATCAAACAAATCACAAATAAACTCCTCAGTATAATACACATTTTCCTAAACATAATAAGCATATGTAAACTATAACAAATAAAAACAATATATTTAGCTTTGTCAATCCATAATATAATATGGAATCATTGTTCGGTAAGGAGCAACAAACTCAGTTGTCGGTCATATGGAAATCGCACAGAAAATCATTTCAAAGGTAATACATAAAATGACTTACACAGACCAAGTATTTAACATGTTTGACGTACTAGATATGCGCCAACTATGCGTACAAAAAAATACAAAAACTCTGACGGTTAACAAAAGCTTTAGACAAAGACCCTACCAGACAGTAAAAGCATTCAACAATCTTTCATTAGATACAAAATACAAGATACGATACGATAAGATACAAAAAATGAGGGAAACAAAAAAACATTTCAGATTCAAAATTAATAGACGGAATAAAGAACAAAAAAGGTAATATTACAAAATGATGTAAACGAATAAAACATGTTCACTTCATTATACACAAACGTACCGCATAATATTTACCTTTTTTCATTACCGCCGCGCCGTTATTAGTGTATTTTATTTTAATTCACTATATTTTTATTGAATTTTATTAAATTTCAAAATGGGGGCCTCAGTACATGCATGACCACAGTAATAATAATATTGGGATGACTTGTATAGCGCCGTTTTTGTGTAAAATCACCTCATTGCGCTGTACAAATTTATAATACATTTCTACAGTGATGTATGTTATTACTAACTATTTATAGAGATAATATACAGTAAAATACTTACCTGGTAGGTCACTTGAGATTAACACTTAATTAACACTAACTTATTGTTTATTAGCGAAATTTAGATACAGGATTTAGGACATAATTGGAAAATTGGTTATTACTGGACTTTCTCTCAGGAATGGTTTATTTTTTATTTATTATTATCAAGTTTTATTTTTTGAACTCCATTTTAATTTATATTTTTTTATATATTCAATAATATTGTTATTGGATTTATAAAAACAGTATATTTTTAAACAAGTTCTTCTGTGTAATTATTATTACGCGTGACAGTTCTTTTGCCCTCTGAAGGCATTATCAAACTGTCAAATCATTATCAAACTGTCAGTTTGATAATGATTTGACAGTTTGATAATGCCTTCAGAGGGCGAAACAGCTGTCACGCATAATAATAATTACACAGCAGAACTTGTTTAAAAATAAATTGTTTTTTAAACCCAATAACAATATTATTGAATATATAAAAAAATGTATATTTTATTTAAGGGTATGACAGCTTAAAAAGGTAAGTTTTTAGTTTAGACCTGAATTCTGTTGGACTTGTTATGGATCTTCTTAGTTCCGGAGGGAGTTTATTCCAAGACTTCGGTCCAGATACTCCGAAAGCGCGAACACCAAACTTAGTATTTGGCTTGCGCTTAGGTTCCATCGATCTGCCTACAGCTGCTGATGTTGCTGATCTAAGAGTTGACTGCCTCAGACCAGTGTTTTCCTGGACGTATAGTTAAGAGATGTAGCCCAGTGAGGATCACATAATCATATAATGTTTTAAAATACATAATATTATTTTATCATTAAAAAATCAAATTATATAATAATTTGCATAGGGTATGATTCGTGAAGGTTGCCGCGGTGGCTGGGCGGTTTAAAGCAGTTGTGTTTTATATTATAGTACAGTATGTAACTATTGTGAAGATAAAGGATCCTGTATTTTTAAGAATCGTGAAAAAATCAAGACATATTAAAATTGTAGAATTTGTGAATCTGAAAGTATTAATAAAATATATTATTATTGAAGACAATATTAGCGATTTGTCACCTGCGAAACTAATGACTGAGCCGTGACAGTTTAGATTACATAGATCATAAATATATATCGACCGTGTCCCAGCAAGACAAGGGTCCTGGGTTCGTGTCCTAGATGTGACCGTATAATTTTCTGATTTTTCTGTTTCAGATTTTCGTTTAGAAATCGCTAATTTATTGTCTTCAATAATTAAATATTACAATTTGAGGTTTTACTCAATAAAGTTATTCCGAAAAATAAATAAAATATATGCTTCGGAATCATTTCCTATCAAAAAAATAATTTGAGAGACGATAAGAAATTTGTTTTTCGTATTAACACAGTTAGTAAACATTAAAAATAATTTGTGATTCAGATTTAGATCTGTCAAAAATTTAAACAAAAGAACTAAACATTTCAAATGTATAATTTTTTCAAATACAATTTTGACATCTACTTGGTTCCCACGATCAGTTCCAATTCTGAAAATTATAAGTTCATTGAACGTTAATAATTTTTGCATTGCATTACGCAGAATGATTTCGCATAAAGCATACCGTCACAGACAACCGAAATTAGTATGTTACAAATCAAAATTAGCAATATATGAGATTCATAATTATAGGATTGAATATATACAAAGGAAACTAACCCGTGTAATTGCTTATCGTGAAGGTTTATCTGGTCAATTTGGAACATATAATGACCGAATTTTGCACTATAAACTACACTCACTGACGGTCAGACGTAAACTTTCTGACGTACTACTCCTACACAAAATTATACATGCATCAGTTGATACACCAAACATTTTATCCCAAATTAACATCAATATACCATCAAGAAAATCAACAAGGAGGATGAAAGACATTTTCTATATTAAAGCCTACCACACAAATACAGGAAATTTTTCCCCTGTACCGCGAACATTAAGAAATTATAACATTATACATGGCTTTAATAATGAAATAGACATTTTTAATGACCAATTTAAACACTTCAAAAAAATGTATTACCTTTAATCATATTAAGCTGATATTGTGATGAAGCCCTTTATTTAAAGAGAAGTAACATTGTACCTACCTAATCAGTGTCTCACCAGTACAGGTGTGACAATAACAAATCGTTTATGAACATATTTGTATTTACCTTTTACCCATTCTTATTTGTTATTTACTTGCATATTTAGCTTACATATTATTATAATAGATTAATATTAATATTACTTACATTTTCCTTTTGTTACTATTTTTGTTATTATCATTTTGTTATTATTATGTATTTAAACATCCATGTATGTAAATTTTTGGGCACCATGCCTGTTTTATGTACTTAAATAAAAATAAATAAATAAATACAAACCCAATTCGGTGTTCCACAATTCGTGTTGCCCGATTTTATTACTGATATATATTTATGATCTATGTAATCTAAACTGTCACGGCTCAGTCATTAGTTTCGCAGGTGACACAGTCCTTATATTCCACGGAAAGTCGTAAGAGACCGTATTTGGAAAAGCTGAAGTAGGGATGAATAGGGTAAAACAATGGCTTGATTCAAATTCATTAACATTAAGTGACACAAAAACTAAATATATTAAATTAAAAATCCACCATAAACACAAATAACCCAAATAATAATAATATCTTTATTTAATAAATTTGCAACTATGAATATGTAAATATCTATAATACATAAAAATTACAAAAAGTTGAGGGTTCTCATTATAATGTAAATAATAGAAATGTTAATGTAGTTATGTGTTAAGGTTTATCGTAGCCCGCCTCACTAGGCTTAGGACGGGTTGTTTCGGAGAATTTGAACAATTCATCATATTTCAACGTTCATTTTCGGGTTCTGTGAAAGACTTATTCAAGTTCTGTTATTATATCGTTGTAGGATAGTTGCTTGACAAAACTGAAATAAAAACAGAACTTGAAAAAATCTTTAACAGAACTTGAAATTTGATGAATTGTTCAAATTCTCCGAAACAACCCGTCCTTAGCCTGTGTTGAGGCAGCTATCTACCAAGTTTATTTATAGTACTATAACGTACCTACAATTAAATAAAAATACGAACACTCAATAGTTAGGTAGCATCAATATCAATACATCATTTACCAAGTTCGTTTATAGTCCTAATAATATACCTACAATTATATGAAAATACATACAATAATTAGGTTGCATCAATAACTGCGAATTTGGATGAGTGCGCCGGTAAAGGCCCTATCATTACTTTTCATGCAAATTTTTACGCTATCCTTGAAATTTTTTTGTGAATGACATGTTTTTATTTTATCAAGAAGAATGTTGTAAAGTCTTGTTGCAAGATATCTAAAGTTTCGTTGGCCAAAAGTAGTGTGCGTTACAGGAATTTGAAGTAAGTCTTTGTTATTGCTTCGAGTACAGCGAGTATGAGATCTTTTTTTATAGTATGTATGTATATTTGTGTATACGTGAGTGAGTATTGTTTTTGCGTATGTCTGCCGAACATCAAACACATTCATAATATTAAAGATTAAGTTCGAGTCAGTAATTAGAGGAAGCCTAAGAATTATTTTTATAATAGTTTTCTGTGCCTTTATGATTGGGTCTAGTGCAGATGAACTTCCACCTCCCCACGCTATGATACCATACTCAATAATCGATTGACAGAGTGCAAAATAAACCATTTTCAAGTGTTGTGAGTTGAGGAAGTTTCGTATCGTTCTGATATACATAATACAAACCTTAACATAAAAAATTGTTTGAACGAGAACCGAGTAGTTCCTTGCAACTGCCCAAAACTGATTGAAAAACAAATGATAAAATACCTATGAATAATTATAGATCAAAACCTAAATTGGAACCCCAAAGTTGAACATATAAGCAACAATTTTTTTTTAAATAACCCCTTTTTCAAAATAATAAGTATGGGTCGTTTCAAAGAATTTGAACAATTCATCAAATTTCAATGTTAATTTGCGAATTCTGTGAATGTCCTATTCAAGTTCTGTTATTATTTCAGTATAGGCCAGTTACTTGACTGAAATAAAAATAGAACTTTCACAGAACTTGAAAATTAACTTTGAATTTTTTAGAATTGTTCAAATTCTCTGAAAAAATCCGTCTTATGAAACATTTTAGATAACGAACAACTAATTAAAGTTTATTACGCCTTATGCCAATCTCATCTACAATATGGTCTTATTGGATGGGGAAGTGAAGCGAATCCATTCTAAAAACAGTCCTCATAGCACAAAAGGCAAATTTTGAAAATTATACTTAGAGTTCCCATCAGAACCCTTACAGACTATGTTTTTAATTCCCTGAATTTAATGTCTAAAAAATTATATTCAAAAGATATTTCAATTTACACATTTAAAAACCAGTATAACTTTGCACACACAAAATCGAGTCGATTCACAAGATCCTCATTACAACATACATTTCACCAACCTACAACTTAAAAGACTTTTGGGCAAAGACATTTGCAATATTTATCCATAAAACTATTCAATCCCCCCCCCCCTCTTGCAATAAAAACCATTAAAAAATAACCGACTTCAAAGGAAGTATTAAGATATGGACTACGGACACGGGAAGGAAGAATATAGATAAAATGTTGCAATCTCACAAAGATTAACATTACGTTTTTCCAATATATATTTTTCTTGTATAATGTTATGTTTCTTTTCTATTATTTTTCTTTCTAATTTACCTTATGTTACATTTTGACGCGCTTACAATAAAATAACTTACTAAAAAAACTTGACCAAATTGATAATTAGAACGAAATACCCCAGTAAGGTCACATTCTTTTCAACAGTTGTAGAAAAATTATAAAACAAATAAATAAACCTACATCTACCGAATATATGGCATTCAGATATATTTCATTTTCATATGGAGCACTTTATAAAAGTTTCAAATCATACAAATAGAAATATAATTTGGTGAAAAGCTCTGTACGGCAATTTGGATAGGAGCTCGCAGATGCGGAACCTTTTTCTAGCATATAAATGCACCATCGGCAGTTTGCGACAACAGCTATATCCCCAGGTACAGGTACGACTGTTCGCACTAACTTGCCGGGAATAGTTTTTGCTGCTCCGGTAGCGGTAGCCAGATGCTTTCATCCAGATTATTGGAAATGGAATCCTGAAAATATTTTTGCGAAATTCCGCTGAGGGGTTCGCTTTGTCTAAAATACTGCGACTGAATTTCAAAATAGATTTTATTTGGAGTGAGCTTTACATTTCGTATTTGTGTTGAATACTGCCTAATGTTTTTATTTTATTTATTTAAGTATGATTACAACATATATTCCACCAACATACAACTAAAATGACTTTTGGATAAATATTTTGGCAATATTTCTCTATAGATTTATTTGATATCCTCCCTCTTGCAATAAAAACCATTAAAGAATAACCGACTTAAAAATAAATATTAAGATAAGGATTAAGTACACGGGAATTAAGAATATTGATGAAATGATGCATCCTAACAAAGATTTACGATATTTTATGTTTTTCTTCTTGATAATGCTTTTTAATTGTCCTCTTATAATATTTTAGCACACTTACAAAACTTTCTTTAAAAATAATGAACATACTTATGTTATTAACCACAAAACCATGTTTTTGTATTTTCAACAAATGTACATATTTTTCTTTCTTAACTAACAGATTGCGGTGTCTTATCTTAAATATTATTTTTATCTTCCGTTTTATTTCTCATACTTTATTATTTTTGGCCACATTGCAATTTTGCAATGTTTTTTTGTATTAATTTTAGTTAATTCTTCATTGTCATAATGTTTATTGATTCTCAGTTTTCAAGATGTCGCTAAGGAGACTGTACACGTGTACACTGTATACCTTCTAGGCCTATGCTTCTTCTTTCAGTCTTTACCGTAATGATATATGATAAAATAGTATTGAAACTAACAAGTATCATAATTTTAGTACAATTTTATTTCCTGTATTTTTATTTGGAAAAAAAGTATGGAGTCTACGAGAATTTAAATACCTACTAAAAATCTTAACACTCTATATAAATAATTATTTTTTAAATTTATGTAGTAGTATGGTACAAAATACAAATATATATGCATACATACTAAAATAAACTGAAAATTCGTTTGGCTAAGAACATCTTTAGTCTAAACCACAATTAATCAAATAAAAAGACATATCTTTGTTTACATCACTTTATTTTTATGTACAAAATCTACAGGTTCAGTTCTTAATCTTCAGGAGTAAATGTATATTAAAAATTAAAATATAGATCAACTCTGAAGAGGGTCGATATAGGGAAAGGGGGGGGTAAGAGTAGGGGAAGTTTATTAGAATTAGTAATTACAATGTCAGTAGAAGGGAAAGACCGGTTAGGTAAAAACATAATAAATTCTTTGACTACCCAACAGAACGCCTGTTTGAAGAATTTCAAGTACCTACATTCAAAGACCTATATATTAAAAACTCACTAATCCAAATTATAAAAGAAAAAGATAAATATCAATTTTTAAATGAAAGCAGAACACGACTTAGACATGTTTTTCTATGCCCAAAACTAAATACGTCTTTTGCACAACATCATTATACTTACCAGGGAAGAACTTTTTTCAATCGTCTACCAGAAGAAATCAGAAGCATTAATGATAAAACCCGAATACTGCTCTCTGTCAAGAGACACTTTAAAAATATTCTGAAAAAAAAAACTACTGTCACTTAATTAATCTCACAAATATCCTTAGTTTTCCATAACTTCCTTTATTTTTTTAAAATTTATTATATTAATATATTATCCTTCACTACTATCAAAAAAATACTACAGCAAACATACATTTATGTACAGTGAATTATTTAAATACTAACTAACAACAACATTTATGTACACTCCCCTTCCATACACAAGCAAATGCTTTAAATGGAAGAGCAGTAAAAAGACCCAAGATGTAAAATGAATGTAAGCATATTATTAAAAATAAAAAATAATTACAAAAAAAAAAAAATGTGTTTTTTTGCTTAACAATTATAACTGATTTGAATTAAATTTCTCTTGTTTCTAAAATTTACATTTTTTTTATTTTACAAATGAATAACTAATTTTATAAATTCTCGAACTGGGAGCTCTGGCCACATCAAACACGCACAGCTTTAAAAGGTTTGTTATTTAGGTTAGGTCAAACAACTTTTTCAGCTTACAATTGTCATAAGCTTTGGAGCTTTGAAATGTCAATTAAGCTCTAAAAATAAGAGCACACACCTTTTTGTCATTTGAAAAATATTCAAACACACCGTGTTTCTCAAACTTTTTTAATCTCGGTCGTAGTCGGTTACGTACAGTACGTAAAAAAATGTGTTTATCATGACATGTCGTATTATTATATTTTTTAGATAAACAATCAACACCTAGATGGTCGTATTAATTATTCAATTTACTCTTTTAGTTTCTGCCAGTCGCACACTAATGGGAATCACCTTAACGATCAGGCCTGTCTCCGTGTAAAGCCTCGCTCCCTTTTCGCTTTAGACCCCGCCCGCAGTGCCCTCCTTGTCCGCCATGGCCAAACATTTTCTGTTTGCAAGCCTCACTAATACCACGCTCAGCATAATTATGGGCTACATCTTAAATATAATAACTCTTCTGTAAATTTAGGCAATAAATAAACAATTAAAATAAAGAAATAATTAACGGTAAGTGACTCAATTGATTTTAAGTAAAGTAAATCTTTTTTACCGAAAACATATTAAAAATCACTTAAAACGTGATGCAAACAAAAAATGTGGTAGGGTTAAATAAAAACACACAAGTAGTCTCAATGTGGCATAGCCACAGTTTGATATGTTCAACGCAGAAACAGCTGTCACAATAATACAATTTAAAATTATAACTTTATATTAAACTTGATTTAATTTAAAAAAAAGTAAGTTGCGGCGAGGTTTGTATGTAGTTGTGTAGTTTGTAAGGTTGGCTGGCCGTTCTCCAACGATCTGCGCCCACGAATATGTCCACCGCTTTGGATTCGAAGCCAGACCGCCGCGGCCGCGTGCCTTCCGCCTCGTTACTTCCTCCTCCTCGCCACTCCAAACTAACCTAACTTAACCATACCCAGACGTAACCATTGCACGTCTAACCAAAAGTACTGCCGGCCGAATAAAGGATGGCTTCACATCTTTTCCAGGCTTGGAGGAAGGAAAATACAAACGATGAAAGCGGAGTAATGATCATTATACCGAGTAACCACTAGACGTTATGAGTTATGTATTACCTCATTACTCATTTATACCCAATTGCCGTCAATATTTTTCTTTCCAGAGCAATCCTCATAAGTTACAAAACTTGTTTTAAGACTGGAGGAACTTACAATAATAAGTACAATTTTGCAGTATTTTCATATAAAAATATATTTTTCACTTACAATACAAATAAAAATTAGAGGTTAAGTACAACAAACAACACAAGAAAACAAACAAAAAAATAAACAAGGAAATACGTATGAACACAGATGCACTATGCAAGGTATTAATTTACGAAAAGGAGCTTATCCAGTTGCACATAGGTAAAAATAAATTATAGATGATTTCAGATATAGGGAAAGGAAAAGGGGATAAAAAAGAAACAAGACAAAACAAAACTTAACAAGAAAATTACGTGTTTTCATTTTTAAATGTACTTAGAAAACATTATTTTAAAGCATTACTTTGAATTTTTTACTATGCGAGCTGTTTTTATACATATCTGGAAGAGAGTTATAGAGTGTGTAGGCAATGTAGTTCAGAGATTTTAAGCCATATTTTTAGGATGTGTTCAAGGAATGCGGATTTTATTGTTATTTCGAGTATTGTGGCTATGGATTGTAAAGTGATGTTAATGTGGGTTGATTGTTAAGTAAATTGTCGGATGGTGCTTGTGATTTCATGTTTTGGAAGGGTTGTGTTTGGAAAGATACCGGAAACTGCGTAGATGTCCTTGACATAAGTGTCCCATGGAAGACCAAGAACTTTTCCAAGAGCTCAGTTTTGGAACACCTGCAGGTCAGCTATTAGTTTCTTTGAAGCAAAGCCCCAGATCCAGCAGAGATAGGAAAGGTGTGACTATAATGTCATAGTACACTGAAGTTAGGAAAGTAATGGGTAGTAATTCTCGATGCCTATTTTAAAGTACACCAGTTATGTGGATATCTACAATCAGACGCAGATATGTTCATCAATTACAATATTGGTGCTGAAATTCTGCTTATTGCCGAAAAGTATGCGTTTTTTTACGTGGGTTAGTTTGTTTATTCGCAATTAGCTTGTGCGAGTGTATGAAGTTGTTCCATAAACGCCACCACTTTTATGGTGGACAGACTCGACTGTGCTCTCTGGGGATAGCAGAGGGTTATGGCACCAGGGCGGGTTTTGCGTGGAGGGGGGGGGGGTGTGCTCCGCGATCCGCAATCGCCTTTACGTTTGATCCTGACTTACAGTCGATGAAACTTTCACAAGAAAAGTGTATTGGAGTTCCTGTACCCTATGTCATGTGAACTGCACTATGTACCATAAAGCTCTACTTTGTGAACATCGCCCTACTACAGATAAGCTGAACCATGAATATTTATTTATTTCAGGGTGTATCGGCACGTAACCGAAGGACTTCAACCAGACAAAAATGAAAATGTGATTTCGCTGCATGATGTCACTTTAAAAAAAAGTTTTTCCATCACATGTCGTCAATAGGTACAATATATTGCATCACGTGATACGCATCCGTCTCATTCAGTCTCAGTATCACCGTACAGACAATTCAGAGTATACGTTGTGACGTGTGATCAATTTTCGTTGTTGTTTATAATTGAAAAACCTCATCATCGAACAGCAAAATTACATCTACTTTTTTACCTCAAATATGGTCAGGAATCACTGATTACAATCATTCGGGTACGCCCTGATACACCCTGTATACTATACATTACGTTCGGTTAAGCCGTCAATAAAAAACGAAGTTTTTTTTTCATTGTGATCTCAAAAGTTTTGCGTATTAATTTATTTTATAATCCTCCTATTAATCTCTTTGGATGGGCAATGTGACCTGGCCAGGTCATCACCACATCATGTGGACACAACACAAATAGTCAACATATTGTAAGTTGTGTATGTGTATATAACGGGACAAACACTTTGTGTGCGTGTACAGTACCAACGATGGCAAGTCCTGTTTACATCAGAATTCTGGCCAAGTCGATTGATATAAAAAAAAAAATTCGGCCGGTATAGCGATACTTGTTAACTAAATTCAATACCACTCGTGCACCTAGATTCACTTCACGATCAGCATCTGAAAGTTTCCCGGTGTAAATTTGACCTCTGAGCTGGTAGTTAGTATCCGAATCGCAGACCCACCTTGATTCTTGACCTTGATGCCATATGCGGTGGCCTGTCCAGACCATTTGGTACAGTCCTTGAAGTTTTGTTTTCTATTTTTTATTCTACCAACTTAATAACGAAAATCGACAATTTCACCATTTGACTCAGCTCGCTGAATTGTATAGTATATTGATACCGCTTTCCAAAAAGTCGAAAAAAAACGACATTTTTTTTTTCAAAATCAAAATGGCCTGGCCAGGCCACATTGCCCATCAGAGGGTTAAGGTTTCCGAGGCTAGAATATAAGATAATAATTAGAGCGATATTATGAGAACTTATGAGTCTGTACCCGTAATGTGGGGAGAATTTTGAATTAGGCAGCGACTTTGATCATCGCGGATGTCTGCATAATTCTAGATACCACTCAGAAATTACTCGCTTTTTTAAAGATTTTTTTCGAGTGACATGGATAAAATGATCCATTGAAAATAATCAATATAATTGTCCAGTCAGAGGTTAAGTTATCCTGTCAAGCGTATCCTATGATAGTGGGAGATTTTCAAACTATTGTCATGTTTTGCGTAACCCGGAAATGATTTCCTTCCTTTGAAAAAAGATATGTATATTTACTTTTATAAAAAGTCACTAATTATATATATATATATACATATATATATATATATATATATATATATATATATATATAAATTTATAATTAATAATTGTATATGTTTGTTTGTGTTTGTAATTAATAATTGTGTATGTTTTTTAAGTTAACCTAACCTACTTAACCCAGTTAATAAAGTTTTTGTTTCATAACTTTATATAACTTTTTAAAGATGTGATGAATTATCATTGTGGTGATTTTTCCGGTCACCGTTTATCTTAGATATTATCTTAGTTACAAAATAATTGTTTGGTAATTTATGAGCATTCAAAAAGATAGCTGCCAATAATATGTTAGTTGCAAGATAATATTGTTAATTCTGAATTTGAAATATGAAAATGACAAAAATGACGTAAATTTAACTATTAGGACCCAATGGCCGATTGATAGTATTGAATGAGTTTTTAGTATTGAAATACGCAACTTTTGAGATGCCCTGACGAACCGATTTCTAACAAAAACCCCACCCAGTTCAAAGTATGTGATCAGTTCCCTGCACCGTGTGAGAAACACGCACCATGAACCAAATGATTATATGACTTGCTTCACGGCTCTTTCGCTCACCTTCTGTACCTTACCTTAATACTTATGTGTACCGAAAGCAATATCGTTCCTTGACCAAAAGACGCCAAAAGAAAGTGATTTCTCATCTACACAGTGGGCGTGAACTACGTGTTAAGAAATAGATTAAACCAGCGGTTCTGAACCTGTCGTCCGTAGTCTGCTAAAGATTAAATAATAATTTAAGAGAATTTGCTCTTAAAATAGCGTGCAAGAAAGACAGAAAACTGTTGCAATCACGATGTGTGGTCCGTTAAATCTAGCAATGCTTTACGTTCTGTACAAATATCTAACTGATTTCAGATTTTTACGGTAAAGTATTATCGTGGTTTATTGTTGGATTATTATGCCGTGTTGCGTTTTCTCGTTCTATAATAAAGCAGTGCGAATAATACTCAAACGCAATATATGCACATAATGTTAATGAAAGTAAATTTTCATGACGGTGAAGCAAACTATATATTTGAATGTATTTATTTTTAAACATAAATTAAACAAGGCATGATGTCTAAGGAACTGAATAGAAAAATATTTACAATCACGAGATACACGGAAACGGGACGAGAAATGCAAAGTAACTCAAATTGCCAAAAAGGAACAAAGCAGCTTGATTTTTGTTTATGTTCCCCTTCACATAATCTGATTTTTTTGCCTGATACCAATTTTAGGAAACGGAGTTAAATTTGTTCTATTTTATTTAAGCAAGATTTATACATTAGTTCATAACTGTTTCCTCCGCATTCTCTAAATGTAAAGAAAAAAAATAATTAAAAAATCTGATAAAATTTCCCTCTTATTTTAATGCCTCTTATATAATATGTTATCTAGTTTTCGTTCAATGACTAATTGATAATATAATTATCATCATTTAAAATAATTTTATCCATTGGAATAGCTTATTTGACCTTTGCTCTCCCCCAATCTTTGACTCTTTCAGATAAGAATACAAAATTGGCAGTGGTATAAAATATATGAATCTTGATAAAAATTTGTAGAGTTCTTCGAAAAAAAAATTACAATCCTTTAAAAGTTATTGCTACTTTCATTTGAAAGCAAAGCCTTTACCAGCAATTTTAAAATGAAAATTGCCAATTTTCATTCGCCGTAGATTAAAGAATAGGAAAAAATTCTGAAATCTACATTTTTTCAAATATACACACGGTCTGAAAGGGTTAACTAGAGTTATTTTATAAAGCTTATTTTCGGTAACGCTGCATAAAACTTTTAGGATGATGGCTGACATATTATGTTATTACAACTGACGTAAAGCTCTCCCGAGGAGATGTAATGGTCTCATGTTACATTGGAATATGCTGCCTAAGTAGTAGTGTAGTACCTATTCTGCAAAATAAAACATTAACACATCGCGTCATGACCCACGAGCCATGCGCCACAAGAGATCATCATGCCGTGGAAACTGCATTATATGCAGAATTCCCTCCGCGACTTTCTCCGTTTTCTCAATCATAACTCAAAGTGTCTGCTGCACTACACATAAAAATATGATCTTGGTAATGATGAAGTTGTAAGTTATACTTACTAAGTATGACAATTGTTGCAAAACAATTAATACGGTCGTATTGGATTTCCTATGTGTGGCAAGATGAAGAAGATGAATTCAAATAATAAATTTATTTTTTCATGCGAAGCGGATGGTTTGTGATGTGATAATATAATCTAAAATAAAACAATAAGTTTTTAAACATCACAATATTTTTTATACCGAATGCCGACCGTTTTATTATTAGTATATGTATTACTCATTGCCATATTCTCCAAATACCGAATGGTTTCATATGTTTATGTGCTTTGCTGCAATGAAAATTTTTGTGTTTTTTACGGAACTTCCGAAAACTAATTGAGGACTTAGCATACTTCAATCAAAGCTCAATTTTTCGTCTCATTCCTCAACTTCCTTATCACACGAAGATTTGTTTCCTTATATTTTAATGTAATTTATATCTGCTGTAACGATAATAACTTAACAAGGCACTAGTTTATCTTGCTATTTTATTTTCTGCATTTTTTTTCTATCTGGAAAATGCCACCTTTTAATCTTGTAGTCGTTGAAGCTCGCTCCCTGGAGTGGCCCTCCGCGCTGAAGGTGAGGCTGCGGATAAACGACGACGGAATAACGAGTGCCTCCCCTTTCCCTCTCCCTCACACCCACACCCCCGACACACAAACTGGGATCCGCAAAAATATCTTAAACACGTGCCCGGGTCAGGGGTGCAACTCCCCTTTCTTAGTGTGTGGTACGTGGCGATATTGATGGGATTACTTTAATTCCAGTAAAGTATCAACCCGTCGAAGCCACCATTAGAACAAAGGATTTAAACAAGTCGCGAGCACCTCCCCCCCGCCTCGTGGAACGAGTGGGTAAACAAGCGATCTGGGTGCTGGAAGCAAAGGGCGACTGGAATCCCTCCCAGAAGTAAACTCACCGGCGGAGATCTTATCAAACCTCCCTGAATTAATTGTTATCCCGCTTTAACCCGCGCGCCTCGATTGGGTAACTGAGTAACCTCCTATTATTGCTCCTATTTTCTTTATCAATCTGAATCACTTGACTTGTTAATTTCTTAGATAAATATTCCGAAAACCTATTATAATTATTATGTACCCGGCTCTGATTTTCACAGAAACAGAAGGCAATAGTGTATAGCCTCTGTTACATTACTATGCGAGGTACGGTGTCGTGGAAATAGGTAACGACTTTGACGGTTTTAATATTTGAAAAGATGTCCAATTTGGCGGATGTTGCGTGGTTTATGAGGGCAGAATGCCTTAATCCGTTTTGGCGCGCCCAATATGTCGTCCTGTCCTTGTCACCATGCTAGTCACGTGCCGGCGCCGTGTAACAATTTGGGCAAACATTCGTTAGGGGAGGCCGGGGGGGGTAACTTGTTATTATTTTCATCTGCAGCCTTCTTCCCCTCCCCGCACCTTCTTTCCACCCACCCGACCTCTTGTCGCGCCATCACTCGTTCATCCCGAAATGTCCGGATGATCGTCATCGAGTGTCCCTTTCCAAATGCGACCCCGCGCACAAGGAGCTCGGGGGCTCCCTCGCGTCCTTATTTGAAGCGTTCCATCCCTGGTTCCGTTCCGTTCCGGTTGCCTTCCCGACCGCTAGCGCCCCGGCCGACACCGTCTCGACGCGACGCGAGCATCCTTAAAGCTTAACATTCATCAGAGAGCTGTCGTGTCAGGTATTCTTAACTTTGACAAACGTTTTGCGCGAGAACCTTTCACCGCATATATACCTATACGTGGCACGTTCCTTCCGCTGTGGCATCTTATTGAAAACTTCAACATTAACTTTTCAACAATCTTTTTTTTTCTTGGATAAATTTAAAAAAATATTTAAATTTACATTTTTACCATGAATATAATCACTTGATATTTTTTTTAAATTTAATTTATCTATTTATATTTATTTTACACTAAGATAAATATTTCCTTATGCATAATATGAACATTGATTTTTTATAATTATTTTATATCAAAGTTAGAATGGTGTGTACTGCCCCCTCCCTATTTTAACAGTTCATTTTATTGAAAAGTAATATTCCACATCCGCATGGATGATTATTTAAAATTATGAACAATTTTTTCTTCCATATCTCTTTCAAGAAGTACCCACGCCACCGAGCAGCCTGCAGTTAGTTAGCAGTAGGTAGTAGATGGCAAGTAGCAGGTAGCAGGTAGAAGGTAGCAGGTAGCAGGTAGCAGTATCATGTACTACACCACAGCTAGTCTCCGACTAGAGCCTGGAGTCCTGATTGGGTGCCGCTATAACATCCCGCCAGTATTATCTCTACTCTCATTCCGACACGCTATTGTATTATTTATCTTTACCTTTTGTTTCCTGCTTCCGCTTCCGCTCTGCACTGGCTCTTATTTGTCTCTTCTCTTCCGCCGAATATTGTCAATTATTCGCGGGGAAGCTCCAGAACGCCGTACACCTGCTGATTTGAGTTTATCTTTAAAACAGAGAATTCATTTCATATATTTCTTTTATTTTTGTGCAAAACAATTTTTAACTTATTACCGTGTTTTTCGTATTTTTCCTCTAATAATTTAGCACCATCGTTTCTGTATCCGAAATATTTTAAAATTTTAGTAGAAGACTGTTATATTTTCAATCGGTTGAAAATTGGCTTAGTCAGTTAATTTTTAAATTAAATATGGTTGAAGGTTTTGCTGCTAAGGCGATGGGTTTTCTCCCTCGTCTATTTGTTTAAAAATAAAGGCTACTCCGAATCCAGTGCGACACTCAAATTGTAGTATGGACTTGGTTTTACCCGAGACAGAATAAATAACCTTTTCAAATACTAGATTGTCTTCTTGCTTTTGTTGTGCATCGTGCGCTTTTCATCTCGGAAATTCTTTCAATTGACGTTAAGCTTTCTGGGTTGGTTTCAATTCCGCGCTATCTAGACTCTACTTGTACCAATCAATTTGTGGAAAACATCTTCGTTTCTATATTAGAGCATACATAGGTAGGTAAAGGTTTCTAACTTTCAAAATTGTCGAAGACGTTATTGAAAAAAATGTTATCACTATCAAAAATACTAATTTCGGTTGTGGATCTGTCTTTCTGAGTAACTCTGGTCCAATGACCTCGGATGTCCCTTGAATTTAAGAGTAATTTAAAAAATTATAATAAACTGATTGCGTGAAGAATTCTGACAATTGATGAAGTACCTACCTATAAATAATATTTTTACAGAAAAATATTTTCTTTTTCGCAATTGGAACTATTGTGTCAAGAATTCAAAAAGTTGACAAAGTACCTACCTACAATTCGTTTTTTTCCAGAAAATTATTTGAATTCTATATTTAAAATACGTATCTCTTTTATTTACATTTTGTAGGGTTAAACTAGTCACATTTCGCGTTTTTTCAATGGCCTACGTTTTTTTATCTAGCGTTCGCAAATATGATATCCTGTGATTTATAGCATTATTTTTATGGTAACTGATCACGCCTTTGAATATATTTTCCCACCACAAAAAAAGCCACTAAAATAAAATACTGCACAATAACTTCACTTCACTATTTATTGCTTTTTAACGTCGTCCTCGTGAATTACTCGATATATGAAATTGGTACATGATTTCACATAAACACATCGACATCCCATTCCACGGGACAAAAGCTTTTTAACGTTATATTTTGTAGTTCCAAAGGCTATTTCTGTTCTTTTCTGCATCACCTTATTCTCTCCCAAGATTCTTCTACCAATTTATATTCCTTTGATGGCCATCCACAAATACGTCCGGCCGGCTGTTCTGATATTCTTTGAGATTTTCTCCGCGCGGCTTGCCCAGCCCTGGGCCTGCGACCAACCAACCAACCAAATTATCCACGATTTAGAAAATGAATTAAAACGGTTATGGCTTAAGTTAACACAGCCAAAAGTATTATCGTAATTCATTTTAGTGGTATTATGCGGTGTTGCTCTTCTTCCTTCTTGAGCCAACGTTTCGTTTTTTAATAGAGACGATGGGACTAAACATAAACGAAGCAAAAAAGTTCTTGGTATCCGGTACTTGACGGCTATACCAAAACAAAACGCCTAAAACCACATTAATTTAATAAATTATTCTGAATACCGGCTGTCGCTTTTCCGTATATAAACCATACTTCACTAAAATCTACACATCTGCCCTTATGGTGGACATTGTAACGTTGGCTAAAGAACGTAATAAATCACGATGGTAGGAATCACGCCCTGATCGGTAAAATGAACCAATTTATATGGATTTTTAATAATAAAGCTTTTACTATTAATATTGTTTGTTTTTTTAGGTGCTCTAAATTTTTTTACTTAGCTTACTTGACGGAAATAGAATGATAAACTTCATTTAAAAATAATGGAAAATGAGAGGTTTGACTTGTTTTGTTTGGTTAAATGTTATTTCAAGCCAAAATTTTCTTTCATCAGTAATATTACTATAGCAGCATTATTTTTTTAGCCAACTATTGTTACATGAAGCAAATGACAATACTACCAAATAGATCTACGAGAATTATAGTGATGAAAAATGGATATACGAATTTCAAAAAGTATGTTGAAGAATTATTTAGTTCAGTTCTTTATTTTAATCTGCAAAATAATTAATGCCCACACATCAACTGAATTTCTGAGAAAATTTGAAAACCTGTAGCATAAGCCAAACGCGAGCCCAATATTTATGACATTTGTCACATGAGAACTGGTCGTTTCTACGACTCGTTCTTGAATTCAACAGCTCGTCTGTGAAATTATTTGTCGGCCTCTGCGTTTTCTCCCTCCTACAATATGGGTCTCTTCAAGACACTCCTTCTTTTACACAAAACGACCCTCCACACATCATCCCCAAAGATGATATAGGCTTTGATAGAAATTATTTTCCACAGGTCCTTCTGTGTTTAGTTAATGTAAAAAATACAAGCACGCATATGAGACGAAAAAACGGAACGAAATAAGGAAAAAAGAACGGTCAAAATCTTTGGTGTACGATGCAATGAATATATTTGGCGAATTTTCAAAGGAAATTAAATTAAAATAAAATATAAACGAATCAAAATTGAATTTTCGAAAATATATGTTAAATTTGTACTACAAAAAGGTTTTTAAAAACATAAACGTACAGCGATTGTATTAGGACATAAGTAACTATATTTCTATTTAAATACCATGAAAAGTAAAAACAAATTTCACATCGATTACAAGTGTTGAAATAAATAACTTTGCTTTATATTTTTTCGCACCCTTTTGTTACCCGAAAATAAGGCTTATTTGTATTTATTTTTGTCACCAATTCTTTTCACAAGTCATCGGGAAATGTTCGATCCCCTCTTCTGTTCTTTCAATTCTAAAAAAAATGACAAATAACCTCCCGAACAACACAACAGCCCTGTGCGTCTTTTGTCTCGGCCAGCCCTTGGGCACTTCTACTTAAAACAGTCTAAAATTGACATTTTTGAATATATTTTTATTTTGATGAAAAGTAGAAGAAAGACTGAAAGAAATCAGTTGTATTCTTATTTTAATTTTTTTCCACGCAATATTAACAAATTCCCAATTTTGTTAATATTTGCTAAATAAGTGGTGTTCACAAAACAATTTATATTTAAATGTAGAAAAATGCAAAATTTTGACCTTTTCCAGAAAAAAAACATCACAATTTTTTGGCTATTCAATAAATAAAACAAATTTAGAAAGAGTAAAGGAAATGCGAGATCTTGGCATAATAATGGATGAGAAACTAGACTTTACGGCCCACATTCAACAAACTGTGAATAAGGGTATGAAAACATTAGGTTTTATATTAAGAACAATTAAAAACTTTAAATCTTTACAAATCATAAAACTATTGTACATATCCCTTGTTAGAAGCCTGATAGAACATAACTCCATAGTTTGGTCACCCTTCTATAATGTACATATTCATAATGTTGAAAGAATTCAAAGAAAATTTCTACGCTTCGTCAATTTTAAACTTAACATCCCTTTAGAACACATAAATTACCAGTCATTATTGAATCATTTAAATATTCCGACATTAGAAAACAGAAGAAAAATAAACGACCTAACCTTTTTATTAAAATTATTGAACTCTAAATTCGATTGTTGTGAACTCCTGCATTTAATAAATCTACACATACCTACACGAACAACTAGGCAAATATCAACATTTTACATACATACATCTCATTCCAACTATAGTTTTCACTCTCCAATACAACGTTTACACAGTCTTGGTAACAAATACTTAAATAATATAAATGTATTTGACAATAATTTGAACTTGGCCAACTTTAAACGGAGTATGTGCGAACTATTTTTACATACTTTGTAAACTATTGTTATCAACTAATTTTATACCTTCTTATTAACATTATCGTTGATTTGGAGGATTTTGGCAAATTTTATATTTTTTGTCGCACTTATTTGCACTCTATCATACCTAATTTTTTAAACTCTTATATTTTATGTAACCTATATTTTGCTAAATCTGACATTTTTATATGTAATCTATATGTATTTTTTTTTATATAAAATGTATAACTAAAAAAATAAAGATGTAAATTATTATATGTAAAAGCCCTATGGGCGTTTAAATGAAATAAAATAAATAAAATAAAAATAAAATAAAATTTTAACAACTGAGCTAGTGATTTGTTTTACAGTTGCCTCAGCACGATTACGGTTACCACGTCTGCGGCTATGTTAACCTCTTAGGATAATTTGTTCGTTTTTTGCGGACACACAGCTATTATCCATCGAGTCAATTTGTTCGCTTTTGGGAACAACTCATGAGGTCTCATATAAATCGTTGTCTCCCTTGCTGTCATGATGAGAAATATGATCTAAACGGTGTTAGAAAGAGAAAACTCAAGGCTTTATATTAAAATCTAGAATTTAACAATTAATATGCACACCTCTATGAAACCAAAGGTTCAGACCGCAATTTGAGAAAAGTTTATGGGAATAATTACTTGTATGTAAAGTGAGGTGACAGTTGTGTTTTTTTTTGTTATCCGTGATTTTAGTTCCATATTCACGCGAAAAATGTAAGGTAAACCTTTTTTAAATCGGCTTACGTTTGCATTCAAAATTTTAATATTTAATAAATGAAATGTTTGTTTGTCATAATAAAATTTGAAAATTTATTTTATCACTTTTCATAAACAATTTATAGTTTTTATTTGGGTTTTATTGTAATTATTATTGCGGATACACACACGAATTCTCTGACCTTCTGACAGCGTATTTAAGAAATGTAACGGTCAATATGCCAGAGGCCTGAGGGGTTAAAATGGTAGGAGGTAATAATCTGTCACCCAAAATTTTATTCATATCGTCGTTGTTCCAAACAAATTGACGAATTGAACACATTTTGCTTAATTCACCGCTTCGGTAAATAAAATTTTATTCATATCGTTGCTCTGCCAAAAGGAAGTTGACGAATGGAACATATTTTGATTTATTCACCGCTTCGGTAAATAAATAGCTCCTAATAGTAAAACACCAAATATGTATGCTAGTATTTAGTTTTGCGTGGAAGGAACTGATGTTTCCCAAGAAACGGTACACATAAGGAATTTTCAATGAATTATTTTGTGGACGTTAGAGTTTTAACAACAGCAGTAGTTTACTCGGTACCGCAAAGATCGCTGTAACGGTTGGCCATTAAAAAAAAACACATTAAAATCACAAGCCAATGTACAAGTAACTAACTCCATCGTCCGCGGTCGAGACGTGAGGCTTTCGACTGGTAAGCTGGAGGTCGCGGGTTCAAATCCCGTCATGCACAAGTAAATTTTATTAGATTAATTAGTGTTAATTCACAATTTACTCATTTAAAATAATATATAGTATATTTGTGGCACGCTCCATGGTGGAAGATACTCTCAGTATCGCCCTGGTGTAAGAACACGATTCAGAATAAACAAATGCAAAATAACTATAAATATTTAGAAATAAAGTATTTCAACAACCTTCCGATTGAAATAAAGAAATTAAAGGATATTAACATACTTAAACTAAAACTGAAGTTACTCTTTCAGAAATAATTAACTAATTAATTACCTGTTTTTCCCTTCATTGATATTCATTGATATTTATTATCAGTCTATACTCATCTCCACTGTATTTAGATTTTGTCTCTTCATATATTGTTACTATCATATATATACTTACTTATAGCATAATGATTCTATTTTTCTTATAATTAGTGTAACTCTCTCACCAAGCACAAGAACCAGTTTCTTCATTCGTGAGATTGCGAAAATAAATATATTTTGTAATGTAAATATGTTTTTTATGTACTCATATTATATCCTGTACCCACTTTAAATATATTAAATAATAAAATTTTAAAAATTTAAAAAAAAAAGAATTAAAACCTTGTTTGAAATGACTTTGGCCGAGTTTGGTGACCAGATATATATATAGCCACCTAATTCTCTACCTTCCTCACCCCCAGCTTATTCTCCTTCCCGCTGCGTTCAGTCTCACAACATACCCCGACCGGGGATGCCATAGTCTCAAGGGCTCCAGACGGTTGGGATTCTTAATGGAAGTTGGTATAGAGTACGGACCGCCGAACAACTCGGTCTTGGCACACATTCCTTGCTTTATTTAAATTCATTCATCGCCTCTTACACACTCTTCTGTTATTCTGAAAAGTATTTGATTCTCTTGATTGCGTCATGTGTTTCTCGGGCGGCCTTCTTCTACATTCGTGTTATATATTCTCTTCATTCACATACCTTTTTACCTTAATTGGCTCCACATGCTCATATCATATAAGCGTCCCTTTCTTAATATTTATCATTACCCTTACATAAGCCTCGCGTTGTTTGGGAATCTCCCCATTTCTGACACGATCATACATGGTTTTATACACTATGTGCGTGCTTTTATACACTGTGATTATTAATTACTTAGCTCCATTATTAAGACTTTTTTTGCAATGGTGAGACTTAATTCGTGTGAGCAACATATTAACTTAAATTGATCGGAACAAATTAATAAACGGTACACAGTGCACACTGCGTGCCTCACACAGCCGCCCCTGCCGGCAGAAGGCAGCAGGCAGCCCGCTGTACCCAGCAGAGCATAGCAGTGGAATAGAGTCCCGTGTTATTGCGGATATGTGCGGTGCAGAGAGGAAAGGAGGTACTCTATGACAGACGACTTTATGCTTTGCTGCCTTTTTGTTCAAGTAGAAGCCGCATTACTGGGGAACCGTGCGCCATCTCATACTCGTATGGTGATACGGTGTAGTTTCGTATCTTGAGGCAGGCAATTCCCTTTGTATCAAGTATCGCGCCACCCAACCATCGCCGGCGTGTACTCACTTAGTGTACTTCTGTCAAGGAAGATATGTGCGGCGATCTAACACCCCGACATCCCCTTTAAATCAAATTCCCTCAAACGTAATCTCTGGCTTTCACCATTGAAGTAATAATCATGTATTGTTTCATAGTACTTTCACACAAACGAAGTATTGAATTCCGTAAGTCTAAACTTATACTTTAGGGTGCACAGTTTACACCCGCGCTGTGCAAGCGGATTCCCTACAGAGCATCGGACCATCCCCATAATGTAGCAATACTGTCGCAAATCAAATAAATTGCCGGTAAAATGCTTCATGTTCTTTGTTTTTCTATTAGTTTCATTATATCCCGTGTTGCGAACATAATCTCTTCAGCGCTGAAGGATTCCTTTACGTCTGAAATCTTCCATTGGCACAATAAATATAAAGATATCAACTAACACTCCAGCCCAACCCTCCCCGCCTGCCCGCGTCCCACCCCTTTCCACACCCGCGGCCTCCTGTGACTGGAATACGAATCCGATTTTTATGAATTATTTATTTTACCACCCCCGCGGCCGCCATATTCCGCGAATTTCGTCAATATTATTTGTGATGTTATATTTTTACGCTTTCATAAAAATGTATTATCGCGTTATGACCTGCACACCATGAACATGTCTACCGAATGCTGCGCGGCTGTCAGACGGCAGATTGTATTCATAAATATGTAACACATCCAAGCAAGTCACTCGTGTTTACTTTAAAATGTGTTATCACGTTGCGCCCCACTCCACGCCACGAACATTTACACTGAACAACACTGCATTCAAAACAGATTCACGTGATAAAACGTGTTATCACCTAACTTAGTATAATAACTTGCTGCACGTCATGAACATTGAACATCCCTGCTGAAAGCTCTGCGGCTGTTCGGTCGTCTGTTTCCTCCTATTTCCTTCCTAGCCATACTCCGTATAATTTATGAGTTAGTTCAAGTTATTTCATGAGTTGATTCCGCTTGAGGAAGTCTCAAGACGCTATGGCAATGCGGGGGGGCGGGGGCGACATGGGCCGTGTTAGTTTCGCGGGGCCCCAGCTGCCCGGAGCGCCCCTCAGTGCCCCGCAGTACCCCAATATCCGCCACTAATGGATCACGCCGACTCTCATACACTTGCGGTTGCTGAAGGAGACATTAACGGTTCCCATATAAATTGGCAATAATCCTTGTGTGCTTTGTTCTCCTGTAGACTGTTTGCACACCCCCTCCCCACAGATAAACTGGGATTGTGTTTGAGCTCGATCGCCTTTGATCCGAGACTATTCCTCGAACGTTTTCAACCGTTGCCCATTTTTATGACTTCTTATATTTACCTTTTTTCATATCACTGGAGGCCATTCCTTAGATAGTTTATTATTCTGAATATTCTACAGTAGAATATTTAAAATTGAAGAATTGTTTGACAAAGCGATGAAAAACAATTTTTTTTTCATAGTTTCTTCAAACTCTTTTCTCGCAGTGTGTTCAGATATTAGAAGAAGAAATTGATTTTGATTTCAATAGTAAGTAGTTTCAATAACAATCTTGGATATATGTTCTGAATTGGAATATTGTCTTTGATTACTTTATATTTTAGCAGTACGACTTCTCTTCGATTGTTGTTTTTGGTGCCTGACCTACAGCTTGAGGAGCTGCACCTGTCGTCCCACCCCTCCCTCCCTCCCCCGATATGACCCTCGTATCACCCGCCGTGTTATATTAATTTCACACATGCCTACACCCTCACACGCCTTCTTGCAGCCCACACACCCTACACGCCTCTCGCAGCCCACACACCCTACACGCCTCTCGCTCGCTCAGAAATGAAATCACCGCCATGTGTCACCTGATAGATTTGAGATATATTTCACTTTGTACTTTCCCACGAACATCCATCCCCTGTAGCATTCATTTCGTACAATAGTTCAATCGAATACGCCGGCGACGTTTTCGCTTTTTTCTTATTTATTTTTTACTCCGTTGCCTCATTCGGATAGACATCTTTGAACCTGTATTTTAATCGTCCGGAAATGCAGCGAACCCTTTTTTCGAAGACATTCTATTACATTTGGAGTGCGCGCAATTACCGTCACACGGATCCTCTCTGACAAAGGACCCCCCAGCCCTCACCTTCAGCCCCTCTAGTTCCCAGGATTATCATGGAGGACGAGAGGCAGAGGCGAGGGGGATATTTTATAATTACCATCAAACCCCTTTATCCCGGGTTTATTCGTTGGTAGGAATTTCCTCCAATCGAATTCTTCCCATTTCTATAGTGTCCCAGTTCCATAATGAGCTATAATTCCTTTGAAGGCGCTGTTCTCGTCGGAAGCGCTATTCGTTTAATACTTGTAATCGAATCATCCAAATATTTCGTTGATGTGACCTATTCTTTAATGTATATAATTATCCAAGTGAATATATTCACCTGGAAATGTGGTTTAACTAGCATAACTGTGGCAACCTGTTTGGCGCATTAATTGTGTAGCATTAAAATGTAATTTAATACGCATAAAGATAATGAAAACTTGCACCGCGTTATCGTAATACCGAATCGCTCGTATTAAGGCATCACCCTTGAATGAACGACTTCCTTCCCCCGCCAACACCCTTGCTCCAGACTCCGGGCTGCCATGCCAGCGCGCAGCGGTTCTTCCAATTTCCTTTCCAGCTTGTAAAGCTCGCAGTGCGAATGGCTGAATGGGAAGTATTTCCCTACAATTCAAAACATTCCACGCTCTACGTTGGAACCTAAATTAATATATTATAATATTATGTAGCGTTCTATCTTCGTGTTTATAGTGCCGCGCTGCAGTAGAATTACACTGTACAGTGACTCGAATTATTTCAATTTTCCGTGCCCTAGCCAAGACGCTGATTTCCGCTTCCCGCCCATCTTTGCGACAAAGTTTTTTTTTCTTATTTTACTTTATGATTTTGACGTACGTATTCTTATACCCCCGCCCGAGCCAGTGCATTTTTTCTTTGCTTACTTTCCGTATCATTGGCGTAGCATTCGTTGATATTAAAGTTATTTTATTGTTTACGTTTTATATCGCATTTTTTTTATTTTCGGAAAGTTGACAACAAATCTTAAAATTAATTAGATTCCCACTATGTTCAGCCATTTTATTTTAATTGGCATTTGTCTTTCCGTTACTTGTGTATAATATTAACAGATGATATCTGTTAGTAAATTAACATCAGTTAATGATATTAACAGACGTGCGCTAATATTAACAGAGGTGATTCTACGTGATGGTATAAATAAAAAAGATAATTTACCGCTTCGAAATTCCAATGTTCATTTTCCTGTACAATTTTTTTTCCATGCAAACAATTCATCTTTTTTTACCTAAAAACTACCTTAAAACATTAGAATTTCAAAAAAAGTTTTCAATATTTTGTACTTCTAAAATCATATAGAATCATCCCCCGAAGTTTACGCACTTTACCCCGGACGCTCTATATTTCTTGTTTTCTGGTTATCGGCTGCTTGTCTCTGTTTTTTTATTCACATTTCCGTCACGTAAAAGTCTTCTGTTCTTAAGACTGTTTTTGAGAAAATTGATAAATATTCCTTCATTCATTTTTCAAAACAATCGAATTGAGCTGCTGACCACGATAATAAACATTGTTAATATTCGTTCAATAATATATATTACATTGATTCGTAAATCTTTAGTAATTTAAAAGGGTAATCAATATTTACAAACTAACTTCGACACATCAAATAAGTTCGCTTAAACCCTCTGAACATCTTCTCCCGTCAATTGTTTGTAACCCCCTGGTGTTTCATTATTCTCGTGCTCCATCTTTCTTGCTGACATTACGTTATTTATTTTCCTAAATATTTTTATATAATTTGATTTCACTGCCAACTCTCCAAGCATTTGTTCTTTCAAAATTTCATTCACGTACGAGAAGGATACCGGCCTCACTATGCTATTCTGTGCTATTTTTTCCCGATATGGCTTGTTTATAAGCGATAAAATCTGAAAACTTTTAATCTTGTTCCTGGCGACAACTGTATTAATAATGTGTGTAAAACTATCCCTTAGTATATTACTCTTATTATTACCACGACCTAACTGTGTACCTTACTTATTTATTTTTTTAACCATTAATTTATGTTTTAGTCTTAATTTCTTCACAGCTCATTGCTAATTTGTTCATTGACTACATCCTGTTTTACATTTGGCATTTCACCTATCTGTAATTTTGTTTGTATGATCCGTTTCCGTTTTCGAAAATCCAATTTATTATTCCAGCAAGCCTGTCTTTGACTAGATGGCTAATTTCAATAACTTTTACTAAATGGCTAACTTTCACTATGGATCTGTGCAGATTCTTGTTTTGTTTATTTGTCTTTCTTATTCGCCTTTTCTTCAATAAGGTTCATTCTCAACAAAGTTTGGAAAAAAAATTGTCATTGCGATAGTTCATATATCATTCTTCGGACAAATTGTATACTTCCTTAATGAAAATTACATAAAATATAGTAACTTCTTTCAAATATTTTGATTTCAGAGGATATATTTGGTTTAGATTTATTATAAGAGAAATTTAGAAAAATACTATTTTGGTCGCGAGGTCTAATGTTCACATTATTTATTATCTCATTTATTATTGTTTCCGTTAGAATAATGTTCCGTTTTTCTATAAAATTCATAAATAGCTCGCTGCCAAAAGACTTTTTCATAGTTTTTTTACCGATACGTATGTTCTGTACTACTTAATATACCGCATATATATTTACAGTCTACCCGTTTTAAGCACGAATTTCAATTTTCTGCAGTAAAAATGTACGAGTGTAAAAGATGGTTTTATTTTTATTAAGTCGTAGAAAATAGGAGTATATGAAGACCTCTTCGCATTCTCGCTGCCAACTACGAAATGCCATTCTTTATATTCTAGTAGAAAGACTGTCATAACAAATAATTTGTTTCGTCTGTTATTTTGAAGAAGAAGATGCCGAGTCATAATTATTATAAATGACATGAGATCCACAATGGTTATCTTCTGGGCTAGAGAGCAACGGGCCCAGTGACGTCATCCACCCCCCGCCCCTAACCACAAGTCATCGCCCGGGGCCCGCAGCCCGCAGCCTCTCTGAATCTGGTCGGGCTGGGAACTAGATACGGGATCTACCTCTCTCACTGGAGATAACAGAAAGCCAAATCGCTGACTCATCTGACATTTCCCCGAAATGCAATCTATTGGCAAACTGTGGAGCAGCGCAATGGTACCAACTTAATCTCCGCTGTTTTAGCTTTTGAAGAACTTCCATAACGGATATTTTTACAAACTCGATTTAAAATTTATATTTCTCACTATGATTAAAGTACTAAATTACGTAATGTTATTATTTTCTTTGATAGTTATTCATTTCCAAAATGCCCTAAAGCCGCGCATTCCGAATCGGTTTTAACGGGCTACAAAGTCTTTATGACATAGAAAACGCCTATGTCTGGTCAGACGGCTGTCACCATCGTCTCCTGGCGTGACGTCAACGCCGCCAAAATCAGGAATAAAAACGAACTTGTTGTTTTAGCGGCAAATCGAAAATGGCACATTTTAAATGATTGTAGTAAATTTATTCGTCAACATAAAAATACCTTACTTAACTCAGTTTTTCCTTAATTTTTTTCGAGAATAAAAAAATCTGTGAAAAACCTATTCAGGCATATATGTCTTGTCTTCAGAACCAAGTATAAAATCTCGTGTTTTTGAGAATACGCGAAAAGGGGAAACTTCCCATCTGCTTCTTATCGCGAGAAAGACTATGCGACACAATTCATTTAAGCCTGCGTATTTTTGTAAGATTATGTGTCATTTTCAAGATATAGCTTTTACCCTGACCCTATATTAACTTTTTAATGTATTGAATACACGTTTTTTGTTTGTAATCATCTGCTTTCATCGTACATACCTGATTGACTGTATCTGAAATCAATTAACAGGATGTCATCATATTATGGAAATTGTTTTTATCCTCGATCCTTTTGTGAGATATCTTTCATTGTGAAGTTTGTAGAAAAAGTGTGGTTCACCTCCCACGTTCCAAGCGCCAGCGAGTCATAAGCATAATCAAGAAGTATGAGTGCTCCTAAAAGTATTTATTATCCTGGGCACATTTAAATTTATCGCGTTAAAGTTTTATCCAGCGCTCGGCGGTAACTGCCGGCGCGCGGCGGCGGCGAGAAGTTTTTTTTTAGATTTTTCTGAACAAAAGTTTAATATTCTCATATCTCGCCCTCCGTGGTTGGACGGTTACGATCTTTGGCTACGAAACCGATGGTCGCGGGTTTGAATCCTGTCTTGCGAAAGTATTTTAATTTCTGAATTTCTGAATTTCTTTTATTTATATATTTTTTTTATTTATAGAATAAACTTTATAATAACGTGAATATTATTTAGTGTTTACAATTATGGGTAGTCCAACAAAGCTGACACGGGACATCTTTTCTGTAGATTCTACCAAATCAATATTTCTTAATATTTAATACATAATAAAACATTTTAGTTGTGCATTTATCTCAATTATTGAAATAATTAGATTTACTTTAATTATAAGTACACACACACACTCGCACAATAGTATGTATATATATATATATTAGGCATTAACATTTAGATATTCAAAGATGCATGGATTGTTTATGTACTAACCACAACTTTGTAATTTTGGGACAGGGTTTAAATATTTAGTCTGTGATTATATACTATTATATATATTGGCGGCAAGGTCTATAGTTCTAGAGAGATGCATGCTTTCAGTATCGCCCTGGTAAAAGACCACCATTCATAATCGATACGTTGCCTGAAATGGCTTCAGTCGTGTTTGATGACCAGATCTGAATAGCCAGGTACTTCCTTACTTTCCACTTCCCCATTTCCTTCATCGGCCTTCCTTACTTCCTTCAGTTCCCCAACATATCCCGAGTGCGTATCCCATAGTCCAACTGGCTCCAGTCATTAGGGAGCAGTCGGTTTTTTGAAACATTTGGACTATTTGATGCATTATTATTAAGAATTATAATATTCTTTGGTAAAATCAACAGTAAAAAGTTAGCAAGTGCCTGTAGTTCCCGTGGAAAGCTTCGTACGAAACTTGTTGAGTGCTTTTGCTAATATTTTATGAAGATGCAGAGCACATATGTATACCTTTCAAGAAGTTGTTACTTAATTTAGAATATTGTGGGCATTGCATTAAATAACATATTTGAGACTATGATGATACTGGCATACGTGTATCTATGGTGGTCGAGGTAACTCAAATAAAATGATACACGTCAAAAAGTTCAGTCAATAAGAAATTCCATTTCCCCGGTGCCGCGAAGTGAATGAGAGAGCGAGCATGAATACATTATAGCTGCACTCTCTTTTACAATTCTTTTTTGGTTTTATTTTATTTGTTACATTGGCCTCAAGCAATTTCTCACACTTCCAATATGATCTGAAGCTATCTCCTGTATCGTTAAAAAATAGATTTAAAAAAACGTGCTTTTCAGAAAGTGTGTTTTATTAATGAAATTTTTTTCAGTTTTAATTTTTTTAGAGAGTTTTTAAAATATTTAATGGCTGAGTATAAAGATTGGTAATTTATTGAGTTTAGGGATTAGTATTTGTCCTGTAGTTCTCTGTCTGGAGATCTATAATATTAATTATTGTATGATTTGTGTGGCGCCATTTTTGTGAAAAATCGCCTCAAGTGCGCATTCAATTTCAGAAAAATTCGTGAGTACGCGCGTATGTGTACCTACATGAGTTATAGAATACATTGTGATCGACAACGAGTCAATCTGCCGAGTTTCAGCTCAATCGGATGTCGGAAAGTGGGTTGATTTCCACTTCCAAGATTCCATCTCATCAATCAATTTATTCATTAATTTATTCAATTAAAAAAAAATTAATTCAAATAGACTTATTTAAAAATACGTTTTATTAATACGCTGAAGTGTCACCTAATATTTACAGTGAAATTTAAATAAACATGGCCTTAACATTTTAACATTTCTTAGCTTTAGCGTCAGATTTTACCCAATTCTATTGAACAGATTTTAATATTAAAGCTCGCGCCTTTTTAAAAAATTCGAACAATTCATTTGGGATGCGAATTTCTCCGCCAAAAGTAGAAAAAGCTTTTCGCAAAAAAATCGGCTGTAGGAAATTTTACTGACCCATTGAAACCGTGTTTCACTCTGTTCGATTGAAAGCAGAACTGCCGATCCTTTGGTATAATAATGTTTCAACGGAAGCTTCATAGCTTGCAGAATGTTAGGGATTGAGCCGACCTTTTAATATTTCATTAGAATTTCATTGTAATATTATAATTAAAAAAAGTTATTTATATTGAACTTGTTTGGTTTCTTCCAGCTACCTACATGTCCCTTTAACTTATGCTAGGCACTTTCTTATCTCTAAATAGTATGAAATAAAGTCGCTTAAACCAACCAACGGATTTTGATTGAGTTTTTTCCGGAAGGTTTATAAATGTAATACATGCATATTATATTTTTTAAAAGTAGAAAAATATCGATGTTTTGTAATCAAGTCGTAAAAGAAATGTTTTCGGGCGCTTGCATTGCTAACGCTGGATAAACCTCATGAGATACGTCAAAATAATGTACTATGGAATTGTATATCTTTAAAAGGCCTACAGAAAGGTCTGCCAAAGATAACCCCCAGCAACGCCGGGTTAACGTCAGCTAATTGATGCTAAGTTAGTAAAAAAACTTGACATATTATTAAATATTTTAATATAAATTATGGTATGTTGTAGAGTTGCCTTTAATATGGGGTTTAGTATGTGCAGTTGGATAAGGTGTTTTCACTGGGTTTTTTTATCCTTAATGTATTTTATATTGACTAATTAATTTAATGTAGCAACTTACAATGTGCCATTTTCGATTTGCCGCAAAAACGTCATATACGTTTTTACATATCTCACGCCGTCTTACCGGCCAGTGGGGTTTCAATATCATGTTATGTTTATTAGCCTGTTGGAACTGTTTCGGAATGTGCTGTTTTTAAAATCAATTCTGAACTTAAATTTTAAAATTACGCATTTTTATTACAATTATTAGAATCAGAAAAATCAACTTAAAATCTTGAACACATTTTAACGGTATTCATAGTTTGTGAAAATACCCCATCAATTTTTTAGTGTAGCATTTTGTTTGAAATGTTCTATCTACAATAAATCCATGGTCATGCTTTCTCGTTTAAATTTTTCTCGAGTTCAGGAACCTTGAAACATCGTTTATAGTTAAAATATAATATTTTTTGTGTCCTCCATCACCTCTCTGTGCCACCCGCCACCCGCCACCCCGGCAAGCAGAATGTATATGAGATATGTCGGGATTTTCCATGAATATATTAGCTATAAAATTGCATACGGCATTGGACGTGCCGATCCGAGGGAGTTTTACCTCACAATTCACGTGTTACAGCGGTGATACGAGTTGTTCGAGAAAACACAGAAATTCAGCGATACCGATAAATCCTTGTAAAGCGAATAGTATCACGGAGTGCGATCGCCAAGCACTCGTTTCTGCCACGTGCCCCATATACATAATTATAGGTACTGCACAACACACTACACCACACCATGCAAATCACATCGCTTGTTCCGAAGCAAATCCAAGTAACGGCCATTTATATTAGTTGAACATAGTTAGTAGCTCAACCGTTTGAAAATTGCGAAAAATGCGAAATTCCTGAAACGATAAACTTAATTATTAACTTTAGATGTTCAATGTATAACGGTGACTAAAATAAGTTTTTATTCAAAGAAAGCAAAGCTTTGCGATTTAATATTACAATTAAAAAATCACATGTACACATAGCGTCTTGACCAAAGATATTAGAAGAACGAGATGTGCTATGAGCAGTTCATACTGTGTGGAATTGTTGTGCCCAGTGTCGCCAGTTTTGTTCACCAATACTACTGCACACCTTCGCTTACGCCAAGGTATCCGCACTAATACAGAGAACAGATTTCTGTGCGTACACGTCCCGATAATATTCAAAGTACCCTAATTAGGTAGTACTCCGCCTACAGTCCGGCGGACAACATAGCATATCTCGTTCTTCTAATATCTTTGGTCTTGACACTATGTATTATTTATGGACAGAAATTCCACTTTCAAAGGGGGTTATTAAGATTCTCTTTTATGCATAAAATCAATAACTTTTACTGACCTTTTTTGATAAGGACAAAGCCATATTTACCATTTTGTGTGAGTTATCCACCAGGCTTTTTTCAATCTCCACAGATAAAACGATGTTTCGCCCCAGTGAGTTGCATTTGTTTCTTCGTCTCCCGGTGACGTAACACATTATTGCTATTCTTGGTATCCCAAATTGTTTTGCCACCTGATATCAACTAATGTGGCCTCATGTGTCTTTTTACCTTTGCTACTACTTCTAAAAGCTTTTCCTTCACATGAAAGGCTGCCTTTTTCATATATAGTTTCTCGGCATTTTAAATCATGAAAAAGAATTATACTTTAAATATTAAAACGGCTAAAAAACCTACAAACTAAATTAGAAAAAATTCTCTTTAAAAATTCAATAAATAGGTATTTTACAATGTGTTTGTTGTTGTTCATAGATGTAAAGTAACAAAGCTATTATCTCTTAAATTTAACAACAATGGTTGAATATAAAATGAGAAAAAAATTCACTGCACATCACTAGTAAGAAGATTTTTTATACTCACATTTGTGGGGTAACTGCGTCTACCCTGTGATTGCACTTCCCCCATGGCCAAATATTTATGGGGTAAGTGTATTGTTTCTTATTAATCATAATCCTCGAAAGTAATTATAAAATCAATACTTGCATCACAAACCTCAATTCAAAATAAAGATTCTTACTTAATTACAGCATCCTATTAACAGAGGTTATCGAAATATAAGGTGGATTGAAAAAACACACACTACTCGCCTGTTGACATCAAACACTGTCATAATTTAAAAAGGCATCACAGATCAGCCGATGGTTGGAATAGAGCCATCTTTGTGTGGAAACTAAATATTGTATTTTGTAATATATCTTAACCCTCGGAAATAATTTATAACAAAACTCAAGCAGTTCTCCGTGTATGCACTTTCCCTGACTTACCTTATATTAAACATTATTCACATTTGGTTTTCTAGTTACTAAAATTGAACAAATTCATTTCCAAACGCTTGTATTCCGAGAAATACCGACCAAGATCCACTGGGTTAACCTGACAGTGGAAAAAATGCCAAAGGCTAATTTTGTTTTCCTTTTTCACGAAATTTTGTAATATCATTTCAGTTAGGTATTGGATCGCATGCCTTGATAAATTAGCTTTGTGAAATTCTTTCGGGAATGACGTAACCGATTGTAATGTCTATAAGGGTGTTTCCGGTTCTCCCCTCTCTCCCGGCGTTCAGAGGCGCTCGATGGCGCTCGGTCATCGCTTCGCTAGTTAAAGACGGTCGGTGTTTCGAGTTCCGTGAAGGAAAAGAAGGAATTGTTCCCTTCGAAGAGTCTGCGCTCCTCCCATAGGCGTTATTAGATTCTGGATTTGGAAAGTGCGGGAGAGCCGCGACTGCTGAATTATGAATGCCATTCCCATTCAGGGAGGGCGCTGTCGTACTTTTATTTAGTATAAACAACTTTTAGCGCGGTGAACATAAAAAAAGTTTTCGTACTTAAAATTTTATAGGCCAAACAAACGCCTCGCGTATATTTTTGTAAAATAAAAACTTCCCGACAAGTTTTCTTTCTGCCATCTCCCCTCCCCTTTGCTCCTCTCTAACCCCCCTGGTGCCACTCCCTCCCGGCGAGGCAGATCTCGATGTTTTTAGTGGAACTCAAAATAGCTAATAAATAAAAAGATTTCTGTATTTTGTAGTTTTGCGAAAGTTTTTCATAGTAGCTTGTCGGAAATGTTATTATTCATTGCTAACCCAAATACGTCAATATTGTTTTGCGGGCGATTTGCGAAGTTTAGTCCCAAATCGAGTACGTTATTTTAATGCATTTAACGCTCGTTAAATTTTGTATGCTTGAATAATAAATACGTTTGTGCTGTTACACATGAATCTGTGTATTAACAATTTTCGCATGGAATTAAAATATATCCATTTATATTAAGGAGGTCTACGAAGTTTTAATAAATCGATTTAATTAAATTTTAATTTGATTAATTTTTGGTATACATCAAAAATCAATTATTGTAATCAAAACCGCCTGTCCTTAGTTTGGCTTCATAAAATACTTCAAGAAATTCCGCGAACGTTCTCACTAACCAGTTTTATTTTCCATAAGGTTTTTCAAGTTTAAAACTAATTAACTTTATATTATACAGTGTATTTGCGGCACGTTCACGTGGAAAATACTCTGTAGGTATCGCCTTGGTGCAAGACGGCCATTCTGAATTGAACTGTTACTTGAAATGGGATGCCGTAATCTCACTGGCTTCTGGGGTTCGGACTCTTGTGCGGTTTTCCCATAAACAAAAATATATTTCTCTTAATTCTTATAAAATAATGAAATTGAAAACACAAAGGTACCTAAACATCTTTTTTTTTAAATAATTTAAACTGAAATCGACATAATTAGAATAGTTACATAATTAGACATAGAATCTGCTTACCTTTTTAATTATTGAGTTTTACTTTTAGGTGTTCTGACATTTGTACTCTTAATTTTTTTTTAATTAAATTAACCTTACAAAGTACTTAAACCAAAAAATAATTTTTGGTTGCTCGTCTATTCTTTTCATATTTTTTTAACTTATAGCTTTAAATATCTACTTTCTTCCTAACCTGTAACCTTCAAAAATATTGTAAATGGTACTTAACTGGTTTATTTTATACTCACATCTTAAATGAAAAATTAATTCACATGTAAAGTCATATGTTTCATATTTACTAAATATACTCATATAAAATTAATCATTGCCATTTAAAATAATAAATTTTCTATTATAATAAAACATATATGAAACTTTTTTCCACTTTAATTTTATTGACCGTAACCAGTTTCAGCTCGTTAAAGCCATCTTCAGACTGGTACAAATTATTCTTAGTCTACGGTTTATATACATAACTAAGGGGGGAGGGAGAGGGGTGGTCTATAATATATTATAATGGAATTCCACCATGAATTGTCAGTTTCAAAAATAGAAATATTAAGAAATTTTCCTTTCAAATGTTACCAAACATAAAAAATTCCCACATCTCTCCAATGACATTAAAATAATTCAAGACACCTGATATTCACAATTATTGAACCAAAATTTTGCACTGCTTGTGAAAAGGATAATCATTTAAATAATGCTTATGTACGAATAAATAGCTACACAAACGACCCGCTAATGTATATCCATTGGACCTAGTTTAGTGAGTTGTCTCAGTAACGTATCTTCACTTTATTAATATATATTAGCAGCTGTCAAACAATTGAACATGATAAATATAGAATTATAACTTATAAAATAAATTTAATCCCTTATAGTGGATTTATTCTTGGGGTATAACGCCGTTTTGCGCTATATCCTTCTTTAGCCATTGTTTCGGACAGCATTACATTGTATATATAGCATATCATGATTACACTTTTGCCCTGATGATGGACACTGTAATGCTGTCCGAAACTTAGGCTAAAGAAGGAGGTAGCGCATCAAGGCATAATACCCCAAAAATAAATCACTACAATTCTTTTGGCCGTGAAAATCTCAAATCATACCACATTTGGTACCAATTTTATTGTTTGTCTATGATTCACGCTTATCCGTTCTAATTTTTAAAATTAAAAGTTCATTGCAACTTTAATGAATGTTAAATGTAGACTTTCATTTTAATTCATTTTAATTATAAATCATAACTTTTAGGTACTATAAATTAATAAATACGTTAAATTAAACATGGTTATTTAAAAATGAGTGAAACACAATCATGTCAAAATGCCCTGTTTGGTTGGCATCACTGAATCTACGGCTTCTGACTCCAGGATAAACAAAATGACAAGATTCATTTTGGTATTGTATGTAAAAAATATTTTTAAAAATCTATTTATACTGACGGAAATATGATATAATCAAAGGCAAAACCAAACATCGACATTATTATTTTTTATTTGAGTAGGTCGTCGTCTGGAGTGAGACAATTGCACGCCGAGATTTGAACCCCTGACATCCGGATTTGTAGCCAGGATTTGTGAACTGAGACAACACGAGGCCTTCGTGATATGTATTATAAGTATTGTTTTTATTCTTAGAGTTATGATTTCTAAATAGGTATATATTTTTATTACTTATGTTTGCCTGCATTTTTTTTTATCCGACGCGACATTTGAAATCATAACCCCAAAAACGCGAATCGGGAAAAAAATAATCGGCTCCGGAAATAGCTTTTTTTCACTTTGGTACAATGAAATAACAATAGTGACGAGATGCCGACATTTTAAAATTAGTTCTTTGATTAAAAGTTTCAAATAATGTGATAATTTAAAGTTGTATTTTGTAACAGCGGCTACTATCCAACCATCGATTGAAAATAATAATGAATGATAAAATGAATCTGTGCTTGTCAATAGTCCGCCCTTACTCGGTCCAACAACGAACACACATAACCGTACATCATCGAGCAAACAAAAGGAAACATTATTTAATTCCCCCGAGCTCCGCTGCTGCTGGTGGGCGGTTATTCGGCAGTTCGGCTATTCCCGACGCTGGCCGTGATTGGGCCGCTATGCGAAAACTTCCATCCGTAACCGCAAAAAACAACTTGTTTTCCATCAGCCCCTCGTCACGAGTTTATAATCCAATTTATTAAGTTGGCAAAACTGACAGGTTCTGGACAAATCACGGCGCTAAACCAGCGCATTCCTCGCCCGAGGCCCGCTGGCCCGCGGTCGCACGGCCGGAGTCTCCGGCCTGACCGGGGTGTGCACCCCCGCATAGCTTCGTCCCCCGCGCGCCGAGCCCCTGGGTATTGACTGTAGCGGCCCACTCCCTTTCCGTTTTGGGACTTCCCAAAACTTTGTGTCGCCAGACCGACTCGAACATCAAAACAAACAGAAAATGTTCGTACGTGAAGTGTCATATAAATTTTCGTTAATGGAGATTTGATATTGCGGGTCCGAGGAAGCGGTCAACTGGGAAAAGATGCCCCCGAAGGATAATTCTATTGAATTTAGATTATCCTGCAAACTTATCTCTTACGTTCTTTCGAACTATGTGTCCCTTAAGTGAAAGATTTCATAATAACGTACATATTTGGTTAATGACAAAAGGTTAAAGGTATTTCACTAATCTTACATTATTAGGTTATGTATGTTAATTCGAAACGTCTGGTAAATTTTTTTTGGGAACCCTAATTGAAAATTTTTCGTAATTTTTCCTACTGATTCGAACCCCTTAAAAATTCAAAATTCTGTAAAATTAGGTTAATTTATAGCTTACGGGTAACTTATAAGAAAAAAACATTGAAAACACTTTGCGACACAATAAAATAGGTTTTTTTTTTAATTTGGACAGTAAAAACATACATATAGGGATATAATATTCGTTTTTGTTAGTTATAGAATTGACAAAGTATATATGTGTGTACCTATTTATATTAAGAAAAATGTCCCGGTTGGGGTGTGTGGGTTTGCTTTCAAACATAATATTACGACATCGATATTATATCATACAAACGACACATGTGTGAGGTAAAAAATGTTTTTTTTTTGTTTAAACAGCGCCATCTGTTGAACGTATAAACAACACGCGCTATTGTTTCTTTATCTGCACAGACAAATGAGGCACAGCAACGTGTGGCGGGGTACAGCTAGTATTAAATAAATTATAAGTTCGTTTTGTTCAGTTCAATCTCTGACAGTAGGGATGAATAAATGTAGTAAGACAGTACCAATGAAGTCGGTTTGCAGCGTTTCATCGAATCACCGCAACGAGGTGTAGATATCTCCCGTTCACCTGGTGCGTACTCTCGCACCGACCGCGACCGCGACCGTTACATCGATCCCCGCTCTGATGTATCGCTGACCTAGCAGTATCAGTATTATAGCCCGCGCCGCCCGAGGGTTGCTTGTTCGTTGGTCCCACCCGCCCTTCAGACACCTGCCAGACACGTGAAATCCATTACGCCGCCCTCACCTCGAGATTGAGGTTTTTCACCTATTTCTCTCACAAACAACGCTCCTTTATGATTTAGTCGCAGCATTACGCACGCAAAATAATCCTCAAACACGAAATGTATGAAACATATTATGATTAAGGGTCGTTAAACTAGACCCAACGGAAGAACTCTCATCTTGAAGTACATAATGTTCATATCTTTTGATCTACGGTATTACTATTAAAGAAATCCTTTTCACCCAGCTTGTGACCATACAACACCCGGTTAAGCGAACAAAATCAATATGGTTTTGTTTTTATCTCCACGGGAAGAATTTCATTGTTCAGCAATATGAACCCAAAGCGTTCCGCTCTCTCTTCATTATTTTCATTTCTGTCAAGGATTTCTGGATATCCCCTCCCTCGGGGGAAAAGTACCAACGTGGGCTTATCGACCTTTTTGTATTAACCTTTGTTTTTCCATTACAATTCGATCTATATTTAATGAACCAACGTTTTTAGATGGCTGCTTATACGACAAAACCTTTATGGAAATTAAAAAATATATATTTTTGTAATTTGATGATTCCGCGGTGAATAATATCAACCATATATCAGTAATTGATTATAGTACGTTTATGTACGCTGCTATCACCCATAAGTTGTGTATTGCTATAGACTTGATTGAGAGTGAGAGTGAGAGCATCAGTGGTTAGTAGTATCAACACATAACTCGTCATACGCTGGTTCTTAGTTCCTAGATCCCCACCGAGATGATGGCAGTGCCTAATGGGGGTCCATTGTGCGCTCACGCCTTAGTCCTGCACTTCCGACAGTTATGCGCTTTAATGACGTAATAGTCCCTCCCCACCACCCCTAGCACCGTGTGGAACTCCCACCACCTATCTGCCCACCTGCCCGTCCAATTCTGGCAAATTGCTTCCTTCAAAGTCGTTACCTCGCTTAAGTACCTGTTTACTTACGACCACCTTCAGACATTTACCCGTGTGTTTAAATTTACCGGTTCTTCCTTTTAACCGCTTAATTAATTATTGGAACCATTATAATTGGTTGGCCATTGTCGGTTTCGATATAAATACACATGTCACGTTTAAAACCCAATTTATTATGATATAACAGACACTGAAGATCGTTCAAAAAAAGTGAGTTGAAAAGCTGATTCCGGAAATATTACGCAAAGGTCCGTAATTTAACACCGTGCGTTTCTGTAAAAACAATACTGTGGCGTATTTTTCTGCTCTCGTCGAAAAATTAAAACATGCGTCATGCGTGTTAATAAACATTATATTTTGAAATTCATTTATTTAAACTTGTGGAACGAAATTAAATTGAAATTGTCTTCGTATGCCGATTTTTATTTGTGTTTTTTATACTAGCGATATCAACGTTTATTTGACAATCACAGAAAATAATAATTATAAAATAATGAAATGCAAATAATCTAATGCAATCGAAATAAACAGAAACAACAATTATTTTATTTTTATTTTTTCATATATACGGCATAACGTTGCCATCAACAAAAGTAAAAATAGTGAAAGTACAAAAACTCAAACAAAAGTATAAAGTAACAAGTATAAAATGTAAAAGTTCAACAACTCAAAGAAAGGTATAAAGTGACAAGTTTAAAATGGAAAAGTACAACAACTCAAAGAAAAGTATAAAGTAACAAGTATAAAATGTAAAAGTACAAAAACTAAAAGAAAAGTATAAAATGTAAAAGTACAACAACTCCAAGAAAAGTATAAAATGGAAAAGTACAACAACTCAAAGGAAAGTATAAAATGTTAAAATATCTAAAAGTATAAAATGTACAAAAAATATTATTTATTTAAAAAGGTTTTAAAAAGTGAGTACTGCTAAGTATGAGCAATGAATAAAAAAATAATTAACAGGAGAAGAAAATCTTCGATAAATTTAACTATTCATTGAAAAAGTTCAATATCAAGTTTCCAGTTGTGAAATTTTCATTTTCTATCACTCTTTTTGTGCCATTAAAGGCGTGTTGATTGTCCCATATATTAGGCCATTTATTTTTGTTGTTTGTTTTTGGGGTGTTATGCCGTGTTGCGCTAACTCCTTCTTTAGCCGACGTTTCAGACAAGAATTGCGCGCCAATGAGGAAATCTTGGTTCTGCCAGCCGACAAAGGAAATGCCACTGTCGTGATTAATACGGTAGACTACATAAAGAAGATGGAAGACCTCTTGTGCGATTCCGGCACCTACAAGAAGATCAAAAACAATCCTACTAACAAGATTGACTTAAAGACAAGGGAACTAATCAAAGCATCTAGCATCAGAAAAGAGGATTGGTCTAAGCTTTTTGTAAAGGCCTCTAGAACTCCTGCTCTATACGGTCTCCCAAAAATACACAAATAGGGAATCCCAATGAGACCGATTGTCAGCGCTATTGGTGCACCTACATACAAACTGTCCCAACACCTCTCGAGATTACTGCAGATGCAAACTGGAAAAACCGAATCGTGGATTAAGGATTCAACAGATCTGATCAGTAAGCTTAAGCAGGTTAAGACTGAGGAAGGAGATATTTTGGTCAGCTTTGACGTCGTGTCTCTTTTCACAAATGTGCCTCTAGAAGACTCAATGACAATGCTCAGTGAGATATATGAGGAAGACATCTGCAAACTTTTTGAACACTGCCTCAAAACGGGATATTTTGCGTTTCAGGGTGAACTTTTTGAGCAAGTGGAGGGAGTTGCAATGGGCAGTCCGTTATCGCCAGTAATAGCCAACTTCTTTATGGAGAAGTTTGAGGAAGTGGCACTCGATACAGCTTCAGCTGTCCCTAAAGTATGGTGGCGCTACGTCGACGATGTCTTCGCCATTTGGCCTCATGGAACGGAGAAACTTAACGAATTCCTGGACCATCTTAATTCTCTCCACAGCAAAATTAAGTTCACAATGGAGCTGGAAAACCAAGATAAAATCCTGCTTTTTCTAGATGTGGAGGTGATGCGAAAACACGGTGGTAGCCTAGGACATACCGTATATAGGAAACCAACTCATACAAATCGATACTTACACGCTGATTCGCACCACCACCCAGCGCAGAAGAGAGGACTTATCCATACGTTGGTGACCCGAGCGACCAGAATATGTGAAGAAACAAAACTTGGAGCAGAACTTATAAAACTGACCGATGCACTGGAGCGCAACGGTTACCCGGCAAGTCAGACAAGGCAAATTTTACGAGCCAAATCTACAACAAACGAAGACAGAGTTGAACAAGACTCAAAAGGCTGTGCTTTCCTGCCTTTCGTTCACAATGTGACAGACAGAATTGCCAGGCTGTTGAGAAAAGAAAACATCAAAACTGTCTTCGGAACCACCACCAAAATCCAAGACCTACTGAGGTCTGCAAAGACTAAGTTTCCTCTGGAAGCAGATGGAGTGTACAAACTCAGCTGCTCTGGTTGTGACAAGGTTTATATAGGCCAGACAGAGCGGACGATTTCCAAAAGGATAGCAGAACATTTTCGTGCTTGTAAACTTGGCCACCCTGATAAATCGGCAATCGCCGAACACTTAATTGAAACCGGCCATTACTTTGGATTTGCTCCTGAGGTCCTGGGAAGACCCAAAACTTATAGATCACGCCTGATTATGGAGGCAATTGAAATCTACAAAAATCCATTTAATATCAACAGAGACGACGGAGCTAAGCTCAACAGCTCTTGGTATCCGGTAATTGACGGCTACACCAAAGCTAAACGCAAATAACATGTCTAAGCATACTCCAATACCATATAATAATACAATATAAAACCATAGTATTTATACCTTGATACTGAGTACATCTACTTTAACCGCTGTCAAGGGGTTTTCTAATTCTAGAATTCGCCACAAGATGTCGCCACTTCCGTTAGCATTTCGCACTTGGACGGGCCCCAGGCTAACATAAATACTGTGCTTTCAGAATTCGCCACAAGATGTCGCCACTTCCGTTGGCATTTCGCACATGGACGGGCCCAGGCCACAAACAAATAAGCACAAACTCGACAACCAAAATTTACACATCTTCGGATCTACCGGATCTGCCCTGATGATGGACACTGCAACGCTCTCCGAAACGTCGGCTAAAGAAGGAGTTAGCGCAACACGGCATAACACCCCAAAAACAAACAACAAAAATGCTTTTGGCCGTGAGAATCTAAAAACTTACTAGGCCATTTATGTTCTAGATTAGACAAGAAACGGGTAAGTACTTAACTTGTTAATGCGGTGCGCAGGTTCAGCGGTGAGGCTGTGTGATTATTATAGTAAAGCCGTGGCTTACTGGCAATACTGATTTTATCAGAATACGTTTGACACGGAGCTGTCAAATGAAGAAAAATATGACAATGGAAAATAGCTTTCAGTGACAAACATAGACATATTTTAATACTGAGCGAAGCATTATTAACAATAAAATAGTTGACAACCAGTCAGTAAAGATCGAAAATGAGAATTTTATAAATGTATATGCACTTTTTTCTCAATTTATTAGTAAAAAGGCCTTCCTTAAAGACTAATATAATATCCATACCTACCCTTTGAAATGTAATTCCAGTCAAAATAATAGTGTAAAATTCAACATTTAATCTTAAAAATGTATTTGCAGTACCTTTCTACATAATTTTATTTTATTTTTTATTTGACTTTTTACAACAAGTATGAGTAGACTTACATTTTATTGGTAATAATTTAAAAGATATGATTTTAAAGCCTTTTTGTACCTAACTTCTGTGCAGTTAAACAGATCCGCTACATCTGCGTACTTATTACTAATTTCATGTAATCTAGGTACAAGCGAGTGTTTGAAATACTCAGTACTATATACTCAGTCTATAGTTATTCATTATTTATGAATAACTATATAAGTTCTGGATTTCAACTGTGGGTGACGTATTTATGACGTAGCTATGGAAGGTGTTGTCCAAGTATGGAGTGAATACATATCTGACTCAGGCAATCGCGTCTCTGTATGAGGGAAGCGTTGCATGTGTTAGGGTAAACGGTGGTTTTACGGGGTGGTTTGATATTACAAAAGGTGTTAAACAAGGCTGCGTAATGTCACCGTGGTTATTCAATCTATACATGGATAATTGTATGCAAGAATTGAAAGAAGTGGGATTGGGCGCGAATTTGAATAATTTGAAAGTATGTTGCCTGTTGTATGCTGATGATGCGGTGCTGATTGCTAATAGTATAGAAGATCTACAGTCTCTCGTGTCTAGGATGAACGAAGTATGCATGAAGAATGAGTTAATGATGAATGTAAGTAAGTCTAAAGTAATGGTGTTTGAAAGAGAGAGTACGAAAACAGTGTGCAATATAATTGTGAATGAGGAATACTTGGAGCAGGTGGATGAGTTTGTGTATTTAGGAAGTATGTTTACGAGAGATGGGAAGGCTGACAGAGATATTGAAAGAAGGGTAAATGCAGGTAATTCCGTTAATGAAGGACTGAACGCCGTTGGCGCTAACAAAAAACTGTCCAAAGAAGCGAAGTTAGCAGTCCACAACGGAGTGCTGGTACCTACCTTGATGTATGGAAGTGAGGCATGGAACTGGCAAAGAAAGGATGAAAGTAGATTGAATGCTGTTGAAATGAGATCCCTGAGGCGTATGTGTGGTAAAACCATGTTTGATCGTGTGAGGAATGTGGAGATCCGCAAAGAGTGCAAGGCTGATGTAAGCGTAATGAGTAAGATTAAGAAAGGGACGCTTAGATGGTTTGGGCATGTAGAGCGAATGAGCGAAGATAGGAGTGTAAGGAGGATATATTATGCAAATGCGAATGGTAGCAGAAGTCGGGGACGCCCGAGGAAGACATGGCACGATCAAGTGAATCAGATACTAGAGTCGGGCCATGTCGAGAGTCAGAATAATAGAAGAGTATGTATGAGACGATGTATGAATGTGAATGAGGCAAGAAGTGTGTGCCAAGACCGAGTTGTTTGGCGGTCCGTCCTCTCTGCCTACCCCTGCGGGGAAACGGCGTGATGGTTAGTTAGTTAGTTAGTTAGTGACGTATTTGATTTTATTGATTGCATTAAAACTATATAAATAATAATATAATAATAACTTTAAATTCATTTATTGCTTTCGTAGAACTCCAATCAATCGAAGTTAATCAAATATAACAATATTTTTAATTTCTCTGATTACTACAGTTTTTACTAGTGCATACTCGTAAATATTCGAAGGATTTGTGAAGTTTTATAAGAAAAATATTTGCCTTGCTTTCAAAAACAAACATTTTAAATTTTAGAGACGATCAGAAATTTACCTTTCAAGCCAACAGTAGTTTTAGTAATAACAACATATTTCAAAATTGTTTATAAAATTAATTACAAATTTCACATCTAGAATAATGAATTAATTCATTAATTTTTTTTTGCCGCTAACCCCGTCGTTTATTAACATCAATTGGTTATTTACAAATCATGTGCGCTACCCGACTCTCTAGACAATATCTGTTCTGAGCCGGGTAGCAGTATCATTACATATATTTTGTAAACAAATCAGGGCTTAATAAAAAATACAAAAGAATAGATAAAATAATGTTGATATAAAGTATTACATACATATATAAAAAATAATAGAACAATCTTTAGTGTGAGAGTTCTTATTGAGATGGAGTACCCCATAAAAACCTATATTATGTATAAAGTTAAGTTGTGTATAAAATTAAAATAAGTAAGAAAAATACTTTAGCAATTGCATTTAAAACATTACAAACAGTATAATAGTCTGTGTATGTGTAAAAAATAAAATAAAATGAAATAATAACACGCTCAATTGCTTAACATAAATGATGTACCCATAATAAATACATTGAAAGAAGGAAAGAAAAATGCAATAAAGAAAAAAGAGAGAGAGAAAATCAGTATTTAATATATAGGAGTTACATTTACTTAAAATAATGTTTATTAACACGGACGGTTTGCGAGTAACTTGTTAATGCAATTTCTATTTTTGTTCATTAACCATATATTAAAAATTTTATATGTATATTTTCTGTTGGTTTGAGTTATATGTTGTGTTTCTTTTAAGAAAATGTTGAATATGGCAGAAGATTCATGTTTTTTAGCAAGAGTAGATTTAATTTTTGGCACTTGTAAATGATTGTTAGATTTAACTCTAGTTTTCTGAGAGTGAGATATGTGAGAAGGTGACGATTTTATGCAATTTATATGGATATTTTTTTTAATGAATATTACCATATATTCCTGATATCGAGTATTTTAATTTTAATCAAAAGATTTTCAGTGGGATGAAGATATGGTTTTTTTGAAAATATTTCTAATAAGTGATTTATGAGCTGTGTTAAGTAATTTAATGTATGCGTCTGCTATTTTAGTACCTATCTCCTTTATTCCTTTTCTGTATATGGTTTCCACAATCATTTCCAATTTTGAAATGGCAGTTCAAAGCAAATAAATGTTTTAGAGTTTATTGAATCGTATTTACAAATAGAATCACAACCGTCGTCAGGAGAGGCGGTTGGGTCCGAAACTAATTTATTTTTAAATCAAATAAAATGGTGCATCTAAAGACATATTTGTTGTTGTAGGATTTATTGTGTTAGGCTTACAATATTAATAATATCTCGGGGAGTATAAACCTCTATCTCATACTAGCCGGGATATACGAGCAAATTTTTTGTTGGAGACCATAAATATGGTAAAATACGGTAGTTAAAAGCAGCGGGTAACATTATGATAATGTGTAAGTACGTCCTCGTATGTTTCCGCCTCCGCCAACCTCTGGGAATACTGTTCAGTATACAGCGCTCTCCTGAATGGACTCTGCAATGGGCGGCTAATGCTGGGGGTGGTCGAGTACTGTTGCTACACTACTGCCTCGGTTAACGATGTCTCTTTATGGCGCAGTCAACTAAAACAGCTCGTTACTACTTTTCGTGCAGCGAGTTAAATCAAGAATGCAGAGTTATCGTGAAGATTTCACATAAGGGATTTGTAACAAGGTATTTGGATCCTTCCACTTACGTTATATCTATGGTTTTGGTGTGTGGTACTTCCAGAATTAACGGATTTATGATTATGTATTGGCAACATTGCCAACCCTGGATTTTAGGGTCGCTGCGGTTGCAAAACCTGCGAACCCACCAACAAAGCTGTCAGGTCTAAACGGAGCAACACGCTATTTTTTGCTCAACAGCCCAGAGCAGTGTGCATCTCTCTTGGCTGAGGACCGACGAATCCGTTCGCTAATTATGTCATCATTATTTTTTTTAAACTGGAACGATGAATAATCGAAAAAGATCTTCCGATCCTGCACTTTTATGGGCTTTTGTCTCGGGGACAACATTAACAAGGCCCTTCTAGAACTCACGAGTAAACTATTTGTTGGTAATCAAGCAGGGATAATTTCTGCCGGACAAGTTGTTCATCAACTACCTACGCTTCCAGAATCACGCGGTATCACACCATTATATTAACTAAACAAGCCGTTTTTCCAAATAATTTTCAATTTTTTAAATTTTTTTTTTCAATAAAAGTTTTTAATTTGTAACACTTCTTTCATTCTGTTAACAAAACCCCATCCTTACAGAACATTGTATATTCATTTAATTAAAAATTATTTCCACTAATCGCACACCACAGAATATTGATTCATTTGGAAGAGGTAGGTGAAGACGGAGAACGTTTAATTCAAATTCGAACATTCGACAGATTGTTTAATTGAAATTCAAACCGTACATATGTAATTATAAAAGTGGAAAGATTTATAGGAAGTATAAATGCTTGGTGCAACTATTCAAGCGATGCGCCCACCCGCGCTGCGTCTGTGATCAATCACAAACCGCCCATGTCGGAAATATTTAATTACACGAGTAATTAGTAATATTCCATTACACATTTTTGAATGTAACCGTGGCTAACGACAATAATCGGACACCAATCAACCACACCTAAAATTTCGCTTTAAGAAGAATGCACAATCCAAAAATGGGTATATTCTTGGTGGTCTTATATCACCACGAATATAATAATAATAATATTTTTCCGTTTTCGTGTGAAATCACCTCAAGATTGTTATTCTTCATCTGTGCTGATTAAACTTTTCTATTCGTTTTATAACGGGAGGGAGGATATTTTGAAGGATTTCTGTTTAAGCTTCGCCTAAGAGTTTATCTTATAATAATTATTACTCTTCGCGTTCATCTCGCACATTGGTAATGTCACACGATTGGTAGTCGCGCTGACTCCCTAACTGGGGCACTACTGTACCCATGTATAACATCCTGCAGAAGTGTAGTACACGATGTATATCGCATCTGAAGTTAGACTGCCCAACTAAATTACTCCAACTTGTTCAGCCTAAGGCATGCCAGTTCGGGACCAATTTGCCGAACCTCTTCAATGTTGCTGCTTTCTGCTGAGCCAACCACATCGCTCTGTGTCTAGTATACTCGCGCTGCACAATTCAAACTGAGTAATAATATATGAAAAGCATTTATAAAAATAAGTTTTTAATTTATCAAAAAGTAATCATACATATTTTATAAAAAAATATGTTACAATATATGTAAGTAATAATGTTGTGATCTGTATTTAAAAAATTGTTTGTTTGTTTATTAGACTCTAGGACTACTGGACCGATTTCGCTAAAAATTTCAAAATTTGTTCTTATTATTGCCAGGAGTGTTCAAAGAGGGGTTTGACTAGTAAAAGAAGTCGGGGATTCTTGGGGTAGGCTTCGCGTTATCTCTGCACTGGAATGAGACATGTTGTTGAATAAAAGTCGATATAATATAGTAAAAATGTCATAAGCAGTATTGAATGGTATTAAAAGTCAGGGACGCCCGAGGAAGACTTAACCCGTCATATCTGCACTGGAATGAGATACGGAGTCGAATAGAATGATAGATATAATGTAGTTTTTTTTTAATAGTAACAATGCGGTATACAGTAGTGAATGGTGGAAGTTGGACACGTTCGGTGAAGACTTCTTGAAGAATTCTTTAGAACAATATTATTTCCGCCTTTAAAATAGCACTTTGATTTTATTTCAGCAGTTTTATTTTATTTATTTATTACTTAAATAAGGCATTTTTTGACATTTTCGTAGTAAAAATTCTATTTAAATGCAGTGCATACTTATTATACATGGGTAAACTGCCTCAGTATCAATATTTTGTATTTAAGTGATAAACTAAAGATGTCCACTGACTCACAATTATTTCCCTCCCTAAGTATTCTGGGCAATGAGGAATACATATGGTAGTTAGTACCAGAATTTCTGCAACTAAATAAATCCCGAGTTCTAATATTACGTAGTTGAATCCTAAAGCCCATCAATGCAAGCAATTGTGGACAATCAAATGCAACATTTATAATTTTATATAAGTCAGTGAAAATCCATCTTTCAAACAATTTAAGCATATTAATTTAATTTGAAAGAGTATTGTACTGAAAACTAACGTAAAATATTAGAATTTCGAAAAAATTTCTTAGTCTTTTTACTTCTAAAGACATATAGAATCATCCCCCGAAGTTAGCGCACTTTACCCCGGTTACCCTAAGTATAAATTATGTACCCCTATTTAAACTGAGTTAATGTATTATTGTTTTTTTTCATTTATTTGTTATCATCAACGCCCTGATCGGTTTTAAATATTTTTACGATTTACATGATTTTCTGCCCACAGAGAAAAGTTTTAAAGATTTAGATGAAAATAAAAAAACTTAATAAAAGGAAGTAATATGTGGTAGTTATCCATTTATTTATATATTGTTAAATATAAGCAAGAGATCGTATACGAGAAATAGTATTGCGGGTTCTAATGTTTTTGTCGGATAATAAAAAAACTACAGGTGTTTGTGTCGTTCTTTCCTCTCCGACTCACAATAATATTTCACTAGCAGTTAAAAACCCGCTCCGCGGGTTTTTGCTGCTAGGCCCTGCGGGCGGCACTTCTTGCACGGCACTGATATTAACTGTTATAGTACCTAATATAATTTGCTCATAGGAGACTTGCAGTGCTTAAATATGTGTTACAACCGTCAATGTCTATAAGTTGAATCAATATCGTATAGTTTGTCACAACAATAAAAGATAGTTATAACAAAGTTGACTGAAATAATAGATTATTACATATTGATTAATTGTACCCGTGTTTATGGATAAAAGGAGGGTAATTGTGCGATGAGATTAACAGTCGGTTTAATTAAAAGGTGTAAATTTTACTCCAACTGGTGGTAATTCTTTACCTAAAACTGTTACTGTATCTAATAAAGTTTAAAGTTAAAATATATATACACCTTCATCAGGAGAGTAAAAATCTATATATAAAGGTAGATTATTACAATATAGCGCCCCTGAGGTGATATCTCACAAAAGCGGCGCTATGCAAATTGTCCAATTAATAAATAAATATAATGTTTACATTTTATTATGTACGTATGCATTGATATACAATGGAAATAGATAAAATAATGTTATCCTATTAAACTTTATTTTATTAAAAAACAAATAACTTTTTTAACATCACTTTATTATATACAACCAATACATGTTTCATGAACGAAGTATACACCGAAGTCAAAAATTAAATATAGATTACAATTGGAAAAAAGAAGTGGAAGGGGGGGGAGGGGTAAGAGTAGGCTGGGTTTATAAGAATTAGGAATTACAATATGAAAGACCAGTTAAGTGGGAAAATATTTAAAAGAGAGTTTATAAAAAAAATTCTTGTTAATTATATCTACTTTTATAAACATGTTCTCTTATTTATAAAATTTCGAAATTATTTGTTTGTGATGCTTTATATCCTGTGTGAAGCATTTTAAGACCTGAAAAAAAAATTGCATAAAACAATATATTCATAAGACAAATAACATTTAATAACGGTTATTCTAATAAATTGAAAGTTGAAATACTAAATAAAAAATTAAACATATTCTCTTCAAACGGTATTTTTACCCCATTTCTTAAAATATAAATAAACAATCAGGATTAAAGCATCGCAAATAAATAATTTTTAAATTTTAGAAATTATAAAACACGTCAATATAAAATCAGATATAATTAATAAGCAAAAAAAATTATAAATAATAATGAAAAATGCCATTGCAAAGTTTAAATAAACTTCCAGAAGAAATCTTCTTATGAAACGCTGGTCAAGTAATTTTGAATATTTAAATATTCGCGCCAGTTATTTGGTTAGTTTTTACACCGCCAGAGGTGCGCTCTGTGTCGGCCAGCTATTGCCGGCCATATTGAATGAACGCGTGCTTTTTTCGTCAAACGTCAAACGTAATCACGTAATTGTGGATAATTTTCACTGTAATTTAATTAATCCAATGGATTATAAACTTTCTAAAACATATTTTCTTCGATATTATCCAAAAATTATATGAAGAGAAACGATATTTTTGAAGAAATATCGTATTACATGTGGCGATTCTTTTTCAGTATGAAATCGTGTCTTAATTTTTAAGGTCTTATTTTTTTGTATCCAGTCGCCTGCAAACCGAAATGAACCTTACGGTTGCTTAAAATTGAGGGGCAGATTGGTATTTTTTGCCTGCAGACCCCCAATGCAGAATTTATCCGAATCACATAATATGAATTTGACCAATCAGAGGGCCTACATCGTCCAGACGCTGGGACAATAATACTATCAGATTATTCGACAGGTCAGTGGCCGAGTTTGCATCGCGTCTGAATCTCACCCAAGGCGTCGCGAGTTCAATTCCTCTATCACGACACGAGTAAAATTCTCCGCTTACCTTAGGAGATTTTCAAATATTGTCAGATTATCCGTAACCCGAGAATGTTTGTTAAATTAAAAAAATGAAAATGCAATCAAATAAAAAGCCTTTTTCTCTATGATCGATCAACCCTGACTCCGATAGTTAAGAACGCGAAGGTTATAAGTATACGAAGAGGACTGGAATTCGAAAAGCAGACTTCTTGGATTCTGCTGTTGTCCAAAATGATGCTGTGTAGACGGTTTTTTGTAAATAAAGGACGGAGAAGAAGTTCTGGGAAGGTAAACGGTATGAGGGTTCGATAGGAATCTAGGGATCACAGTGTCTAGGAGTGTCGGACATATGAACATATCCCTCCCACTGCGACGTAAGGCGAGGGGTCAAATAAAAATTAAAACACGGTACCAAAGGTATTTCCAAATCAGTGTTTTAAACCTAGAAAACAAAGCTGTGGAAGCGATATGAGCGGTCCCCGGTCCCTGTGTACTCCAAAATATGATGAGTTATGAGTGTGTTGGATGGAGGGAGAGCTGGCGTCCCGGGTGGACAATCGTCCTCACCACTCTACGGGATTAAAACGGCCGCGCGTCGTCCTCCCGTTGAAGCTGAGTGCCGGCAGGTCTGAGTGATAAAGAGGCGAGCACATCCTGCGGCTTCAAGAGCCGGCCCTGCTCCTGTTATGCTCTCTGCTCACTTGTTGATCGTCCTGGTATTACACAGGCCTATAGCCACTTTGCTTGTACTAGCCATCTCAAGGGACCAATTATCTCCATCACACGTACCTACTACCTATAGATATAGTTCATCCGTACTCGTTCTTAGCTCTCTATCATTTTTTTATTTAAATTTTTTTTGTTTATATAAAGATTTCCGTGATAATCGAATAGCAGACCAGAGCCATGCCTTTATTACACTAGTCGAATCGTGATATGTGTTATGTCTAATGAATGAATGTACTTAAATACAGAGATGATATAAATATATACAAATATATTATAATAAAAAATATTTGAAAAAGCACCGTAATGTACGTAATCAAAAATATATTAAGGTAAAAGTAAGAAATCATTTAAATAAGTAGATCTTTTATCATTATAAGATTACATATTATGACAAAAATAAAAGAAAATATTGAAAATGGGAGTATGAAAACAATTTATTTTACTTATTTATTTTTTCTTTTTTAATAGAGATTAAAAAAGAAAGAATAAATAAAAAGATCAATTCAATTTACTTTAATTATGTGAAGCGTTCTTTAAAATAGTTCCATCTCTTTACTAATAACCAATTCTGAACACTGTTTGTATAAAGTTCATTGGTTTTTGATTTAACAGTAGGTACCCACACTTTATTCCAATCACTATGTACATCAGACCTTGCGCAAGATCTGGTAGTTCTGATTTTTTGATGAGTTGTTTATGATGTTGGCCCAATGAATAATCCAAGTTTCCGACCTTTTCGTGACAATATTGATCAAGCCCATCGGATGTTCGGAATTTAACATCTTAAACTAAGTTCTATTCCAATAATAAGAATTAAGAGATCATGTAATTTGAAAAATTATTAACCGCTAATTTGTTCGCTTTTGGGAACAACTCATATAGAGCTTATAGAAATCGCGTATCGAAATCAAAAACTGTGTTAGAAAGAGAAAACACCTCGCTTTATATTCAAATCTAAAAGTTAACAGAAAATTTTGAATGTACACCTCTATGAAAAAAAAAGTTTCCGACCGCGAAAAATTATTTTTGTAATTTTTTTATGAATTATTTTTTACATGAGAAGTTGCAAAAACCTTTATTAAATAAATCGTCTAAAATATGTCTGTGTTTTTATTTTGTGTCGTTCTCAGTAATTCCAGTAAAACAAGTGTGCCATTCACTTTTTTTATGCTGACATTTAAAACGTTATATTTCAAAAATGTTGTGTTTATTTCTTCACTTTTCAAAAACAGTATTTAGTTTTCGGAAACATTCCATTTATTTGGATTTTATTGCAATGCGGAAATAAATGACCGTCTGACGTATATTATATCTGATGATATGGCCGTGTCGTGAAAGGTCAGAAGTGATTTTTTACATAAAGGACTAGGAACATTTTAAAGAACATTAGACATTACAATGACATGCATTTACATTATTTTTGTAATTTAAAAAGAACGTCATTACCATGACATGAATATATATTATTATTGTAATTTTTTAAGAACATTAGACATTACAATGACTTGAATATGTATTAATATTGTAATTTTTAAAGAACATTAGATATTACAATGACATGCATTTACATTATTTTTGTAATTTAAAAAGAACTTAGTCATTACAATGACATGAATATAATATATTATTATTGTAATTTTTTAAGAACATTAGACATTACAATGACTTGAATATATATTAATATTGTAATTTTTAAAGAATACTAGACATTACAATGACATGCATTTATATTAATATTGTAATTGTTTGAGACCATTAGACATTTCAATGACATGCATATATATTAATTTTTAAAAAGGGGGCAAAAACTACAACATTATGTGAGTCATAAGCCTTGATAATCTAAATGACAAAAATATGTTATCCCTAATAAAGTATTTCGTTTTGAAAACTTCTATAAATCAGCACATTGTGTAGTAGTAAGTAGCCCTTGTTGGGGCGGCGCACGGCGCGTGTTGGCTGGTGTTTGGTTAGTTCTCTGGTTGCTGGCGGTGACTGGAGTGTGTGGAAGGGCCCCCTTTCGCCAGGCCCCCGTTATGACGACATAATTCAGTCTAAACACGCTCGTTCCGCCCCGGTCTGTTCCGCCCGGCCCGGCCATCAGCGTAGCAGTAATGGGCTTGTAATTGTACAACATGGTGCTGCAACATCCTCTTGGATATGCTCTGCACTCTGCACTCTATAGCCAGTCCGTGTTGATGTCCCAAGACATGTACCAATTGTACATATACTACAAGTGGGAATCTAGCGCTAGCTTGTACGTTCGATGTTACTTCTGAAGACCCCTTGGCTAGGAACTGGGCATGTTTAACCATGTCACTTCATAAAGCACTACCTACAATCTACTCGATTCCATGATAATAATACATCATTGGGAGCTTGTTCTGTGATTACAGATTTACTAGTTAGTAGTTAGTTACTCCCCACATCCGCCAAAGCTGGAAAAACATATCTAATGCCCAGTTATTGCGTAGAAATTCAAATATAACATTGTCATCAAATGGTCACTCAGCACCATTTTTTTTACGTTTGAAAGGTCCTCGTTTTACGCCCATTCTGTCTATTCTTCAGCTTTATATCAAATTATAATAAGCTGACAAGTTCATTAACATGATAGTTGCTGATCTATTCTAGTCTGCTCATCAATTATTTGTTCAAAAGCTGAAATGGATTTAGAATCGGCATTTAATGGGGACCTTTCAACTGTATAAAAACATAATGGCACTGAAAAGTCATTTGATGATAATGTTACATTTGAATTTCCGCATTTTCCTAAAAAAATATTTTAAAATATGGAACCAGCAATGTCTTATCGTTATTAATTTTTAGGATATTATCACGTGTTGCGATTCCTCCCTATGATGTGATCTTGTCTTATTTTGGGGTCAGAAATGGCAGAAGTACAAGTTTTATGGCGCCAGAACGCGCTGATCGATCAAAGATTTCAACCCTTCGCACTACTCTGTCTGGTGAAATTATATGACTAGTTTTGCCTAGTAGGGTCTGTGAGACCCGGCGATACTTAATCGATTTTTTTTTAAATATTTTCATGCATTAATGTTTCTTTATCGTTTGTAAATTTATGTTCCAATAAATATGTAAAAAACATTGCAGTAGTTATTTTACTCTTTTATTCACCGTGAGCCAAAAAAAAACCTCTAAAAATTTCTTTTTTTTTTTAAACGCGTAAAAATTTGAAATTTTGAAATAGTGAACATAATGACGCATAGTGTGTTTTATAGAATAGTTAAATATTTTACTTGTAAAGTAATATTTGCGATTAAGCTAAAGTTTTTGCTTTGAAAATGTTACATTTTTGGCAGAAGAAAATACCTAGATTGTTCTTAAAAGAATGAAATACATACTTCTTCTTGTGAAATGTTGGGTTAGTACATATTTTACACCTGCGCTTTATATCAGGAAGGTGGTTGACAAACATCATGACATGATAGGAATTTAGGTGAATCAAACTTAACAATTTATTCGGAATTATGGTTTTCTTCAATTTATAGTGCTTCAATATTCTCTGCGGTTAGTTCCGAAGACATTGTGATAAGTGCAAATCTTTAAAAAAAACTTGAGAAAACAATAAACATTGCTTAATGAAACCCAAAAATAATGAGAGCTATTTACAAAATAATTACTTCGTATGACTGGTGAGGTATATGAGAATCCCGCGGAATTCGAGGGCGGGGTGTGTAAGAACTATTTTCTCTTCACGTATCATGCCAGCATGACTCATTAACGGCTGCTAATGAAACGCATGACATTGCCGCACAATTTTTAAATGGTAATTAAAATGCCCTGGGTCTGTCAGACCCTACCAGGCATGCGGAAGGTTGAAAAGGACACATAGAATAGATTTTCTGTTTTGTATGTAAGATAATCGGCCGGTTTCCATCTAACAAACCTTAATGGAACACTGTTGTTTTTATGGGTTTTAGTTATTTGACACTTCGTTTTGCTGTAAAAAAAATATTATAATTTACAGTATTTAAAAAAGTTATTTTGTTTATATGCATTTTTCCTTTTTGTGCGACGCTAAACAAGCATTTAACTCCTTTCCTTTCTTTTTTCAGGTAAGGACCTTTTCCCTTTTGTGAAACACCAATTATGCGTTGTAAAGGTATGTTTCTTTATTTATCTCTAATTTTCTGTTAAAACAGTACGAACTTGTTTTAAGCTATACTAAATTAAAACAACTTTGCTTGGAGAATTTTATTTCCTTAAAAAGGATTATAAACAGACTTTTTTGAACGCTTTTGTAGTTGAAGTTTTTTTAGCACATTTTCCAGAATTAGTCCCGGAAAGTAATGTTTCCGCCTTAGTGCGGAAAATTACCCTCCTTGTGTTTAAGTTACGATGGCTTCGGAAATCGTTTGAATTGTTTTTTTTTAGTCAAGCTCCGATCCTTAATATAATAAATACCAAAGTTACTGATATCAAACATTACTTGTCTGAGCAAACGGACGGAGATAGAGTTGTACAAAGAGAATAGAACGCTACTCGCATCTTTTCAGGTATACATGCAACCTTTCCTCAAACTTCCACACTACCATTCTAGTTTTCGAGCCTCAAGAATTATTATTTTTTTTTTTACATTAACTCCACACTGGAGGCCCTGATTAAAATAATTTCCATCAGAGCCTATGTTATTTTCTAGCATGATGTGTTCATGTGTGAAGTGGATTTCTGAGGTGAGGAAAGACTGAACATGGGTCTTGCAGAGACCCATTTTGTAGGAGGAAGGAAATACAGAAGCTGGAAAATCGTTTAGTTTAGTATTTTGGGGCTCCAAACCAGAGGTGGCTGCCAAATTCAACAGTGGAGCTCAATTACGATTTGATTCAATCGACTGTGCAATATCTTCTTGGGATTCGTCGACTTTTTTTTCATTTCACAAGTACATCGTTGATACTATTTATATTAAGAATCTTATACCGAGACCCGAATTGACGATCTTTGGTATGTAAAAATTTGTGAAGCTATCCAAAGTAATATATAATGAGAAGTGGGAAAATTGGCAGACAGAACTGATGAGTGGCGTTTTGGACTACGGGGGGCTTGCCATTCCGTGTCACTCGGTGTTCGTTCCGAATAGATAGAGTCATGCGTCACCGAAAGAGACTCAATTAAAAACTAGACTTATTTTAAACTTATTTTCCTACTTAACCGGTATGAAAGGCAAAAATTGAATGGGCTACACTAGACGAACCCTCGTTTATACAAATAACTAAAGGCAAGCTTCTATTTTACCTTTTGAACATCAAGCTATTCCGTCTCCTATTCTTAGATGAATTTAAAAAAAATAAGTTACTGAAGCAACGAGCTTGATTTCTCGAACTAGGTTCAGTGGACATATTTGAAGTTTACTGCATTTAGTATCGCACACAAGTTCGTTCGTTAGACAAGCTGTCACCAGTGCTGCCACAAACACATCGCTGTATGCTCTTTTTCCGTGAAAATGTGACTTCCTCTGCTTTTGAAAGGTGTAAAAATTATTCGCGAGCAAAAAACAGATATCCTGGAGTTTCTTTCTATTCGCAAATCTCTTATTTCAATAAATGCAATTAATCGCAAGGCTTTCAGCGACCCGAAAACGGTAAATTTTAAAATAAAATAAAATGAGATAGCAAACATAGCATTACATTGACCGTACTCGACTTAAATACATTTTTATATGTCCAAAATTAAATACTTCCTTTGCACAAAATTACTATACATACCAAGGAAGAACCTTTTTCAATTAACTCCCTGAGGAAATTCGAATCATAAACGACAAAAGCCAATCTTTGAGCATTTTGAAAAAATATTTTTAAGATAAATTATTAAAAAATGAATAATATATTACATAGGAAGCAACTTCTTCTCCAAATACAGTATACATACTATATACATATTAATACAAATAATAATGGTTTTCATTCCAGAAAATAATTACATCATGTTTAATTGTATATTCTAGTAGTACCTATTTGGTGATCTGGTGAGGAGGCACGGAATGAAAGACGTGTCGTTGTGAAGGTCAGAGTGTTTATTTTGTTAGTCAGGGCCGTGATGAGAATGGGCGTAGGACTGATGTAGTATTCTCCGGATGCTGGCTGTGATGGCAGGTCAAGCGTGGGTCTGTGAGTCGACGCCGGACGCTGGTGACCGGACTCGTTGACTGTCAGGCACTGGCGATCTTGGCAATCAGTACTCCAGTGCTGGCGGGAAGGCCGAAGGTGCGGTGGACCTTGTAGACGGTTGAACGGGAGCTGAAGAGACCAGTGAGGATGCTGCGTGTCCTCGTGATGGTCATGGTGAGTGGATGAAGCGCTGGTCAGAGACGCTGGAACCAGGGCGCTGTAATCCACGTAGCGTTGGCCAGGAACGGCGATCTGGTCAAAACGCTATGATGATATCCCTATGGAGTCCATGATGAGAGCCGGGAAGAATTTCCTTCGCGCAAGTGAGGTGCGCGGATTATCACTCGTTGAGCACCTTGTTAACTGATGGGAGATTGATGACTGACTGACTGCTTTCTTCACGCTGTCGCTTTTAAAAGGTGAAGAAGCTTCTGGAACAATTTGGTTGCTATGTAGAATTTTCCAAACAAATAAATAAAAGAACATCCAAGAAGCTTGTTTGGAAAAATCGAGACTTCTAGAATTGCGTTCGAATGAAGTAGTGGCGTACCACTACACCTACATTTGACTTACAATATTTTTTTCCTACTTCTCTTGATTCTGCGTAAAATACATAATGTAATATCTACAATAATATAATGTACACTCCTCTTGAACCAAAAGATAATGCTTCACTGAAGAGTAGTATTAAATATTGTCACTGTAATTATAAACCTAATTGCTTATATGTACTTTTTCCTTTAATAAATAAAAAAAAATAAAAATTAGAATATGAAGGTCAACTTACTGGCAGAAATTTACATACATAGTAGTTTACATACACATTACATACAGCGTTCCGTATTCGTTCTACTGTACATGAGTAAGCGTTATCTTATCATCTCAGTCACACCCATCATGTAGAATGTAGTATTCGCTGCAACACTGCCCGATCCTATATTTACTTCGTTCATACACTCATATACTTTGAATGTTGAAGTTTTTCTTAAATGAACAACATATGAATTAAGAATTTACTGGAGTGTTTCTTACTTTCCACATTTTGGATTAATTTTGTGGGACAGTAACGTGACTATCTGTATTGTAATGCCATTGCTCCTATTGAATGTCTCGAAGTACATAACTTATAACATCAACGAAAAATCAAATATTATTGCAGTTTGAAGTTGCCACTATAAGGCTGCCCGGAGGCGAATATTGACGAAGTAGTTGCTCTCATACTTGCCAGGCCCTTTGATATGGTACAAAGTTCCGTGCAAAAGCCAATCTTGTATTTATTCTAGAACAACGGCGGAGAATATGGAATAGTGTCTATGGAATTGAACTCTGAACATAACAATAAAGTTGTCCTTAAATTATGTTAAAGTGTTGCTATATTGGTGTTTCAAAATAATCAAGCAATATATCGTTTTAAAAAGAAGTGGTAAATGAATGTATTCAAATAATTGGTTTTTCGTTGTCTTGAGTAAACAAGGTGCAATATATCTTTAAAGTTTACATTAAAAGTTTTGACAGAAGAAAACCACAGAAAAACATTAAAATAGACAGGTGATCTGAGATAAACGGACATAAAACTTGATTTTTGCCGTGAATAGTGAAATAAATAAAGTAACTCAAGATGGATCCTAAAAGTTTTATTGATAAAGCCACAGATGCAGTTCTAATTCTACAAAATTGCATTAATGACATTTTTGTTGTTTGTTTTTGGGGTGTTATGCCGTGTTGCGCTAACTCCTTCTTTAGCCGACGTTTCGGACAGCGTTGCAGTGTCCATCATCAGGGCAGATCCGGTAGATCCGAAGATGTGTGATCACACATCTTCGGATCTACCGGATCTGCCCTGATGATGGACACTGCAACGCTGTCCGAAACGTCGGCTAAAGAAGGAGTTAGCGCAACACGGCATAACACCCCAAAAACAAACAACAAAAATGCTTTTGGCCGTGAGAATCTAAAAACTTACCTGCATTAATGACAGTTCGACAAAACTAAACAAAGAACAAATTAATAAATTAACCCCGAAAACAATTACAATTTTGGGGTTAATAAGCGAAATGGCAGCAAAAATGGCCGATATTTCTGGAGAAAATAGAATACTTAAGGAAATTACCGGTAACAATAAGCAATACCAAAATTTGGGGAAAAAAATTATTATCACTCCGAAAGAAGAGCAGACCACGGAGAAAACCGAAGAGGATATTAAAAAACAAATTGATCCAATTGAAACAGGAGTGATGGGAATAAAAAATGCAAAGGATGGTAAAATAATTGTTACATGTAGAAATAGTCAGCATATTGAAAAACTACAGGAAGACATAAAAATAAAGTTCTGTGAAAAATATACAACGAAGATCCCGGATAAAAGATTCCCATCAATAAAAGTCGTTGGAGTAACACATAAAATGGATGAAAAAGAAATCGTTCAGAACATAAAAATTCAGAACGAGTTTCCAGAAGAACCACAAAAAATGGAAGTAACTGTAATAAAAAACAAGAAATTAAAAACAGGAGAAGAATATATAATATATTTGGAAGTAGATACACAAACACATGGAATAATGTTGCAAATGCAAAAAATAAATATTGGATGGGAAAGGGTCAGAGTATTTGATGCATTTGACATTAAGCGCTGCTATAAATGCTACGGGTTCAACCATAAAGGGAGCGAATGTAAAAAAGACTCCTTTGTATGCCCTAAATGTACAGGTGGTCATAAAAGTGAAGAATGCAAGGCTATTAGAGGAACAGAAAAGTGTAATAATTGTATTAATACTAAAAACAAGTTGAAGATAAACCTAGACTCAAATCATCCAGCGTGGAGCTTCGAATGTCCAGTATACAAAAGGAAATTGGAATTGGAGAAGAAGAAGGTAAATTTTTTATAAAATGCAACCAACTGCAAGGAATTATATACTTAAATATTCAGAGTCTGATATCGAATAATGAAGAAATCCAGATACTAATAGAACGAAATGATCCTGCACTTGTAATGTTAAGCGAGACTCACATAACATGCGATATTGAAGATAGCGAAGTTACTTTTGAAGGATATACAACAATACGCTGTGATTCCTACAGTAGACATACAGGGGGAGCAATAATAATTATCAAAAAAGACATATTATATGAAGTTATTTCTAACACACAATATGAAAAGAACTGCTGGATACTTGCGATCAGGATAACTTCTGGATATAAGAAAGGAGTATACGGAGTAATTTACCATTCTCCAAATGCAAGTACCAAAGACTTTCTATCATTTATAGAGAACTGGTGCACCCAAAACCTAGAAGAGGAAGAAAATAATATCCTAACTGGTGACTTTAATATAAATTTCAAAAATTTGAATGATACATATACTAAAAGACTTAAAAAAATTATCCAAGCATCGGGAATGAAACAACTTGTTAAAAGTGAGACACGAATAACGGATAAATCCAGGACGTTAATTGACCTTGTCATATCCAACAGATTAGATTTGAATGTAAAAGTTCTAGATGAGCCAAAAATAACCGACCATAACCTTATACACATTACAGATAACACAAAAAGAACTAATACGAAAACCAGCAAAGAAATAAAATACAGAAATTATAAAAAATATAACAGTGAAAGGTTAATTGAACTTCTGGGTGATATGAATGAACTTCATCAAATGGAATTTAATGAAAAGTCTAAATCATTAATAAATAACCTTCAAGAAGTAATCGACCAGTTAATACCAATCCAAACTACTAAAATAAGAGGAACAAATAAATGGTATAACATAAAACTACAATCAATACAATATGAAAGAGATAGAATGTACAAAATTGCAAAAATCTCAAGAAACTCACAAGACTGGAAAGCATTCAAAAATGCAAGAAATAAATACTCAAAACAACTGAAAGTTTGTAAGAACGATTACTTCAAAAATAAAATTATCTGTGAAAAAGGAGACACTAAAAAAATGTGGAAAACCATAAAAGGATTAATGCAAACTGAAGATAAAGGGATGAAACATGACATTGAATTTCCACATCAGATACAGGGTAGCATACAGAACTGCTTCAACAAATATTTTGTAAACAGCATAACGGAATTACATCAGAGTATACCATTACTGAAGGAAGACAACCGCGTGAGAAATGTTCCCCTAAACCGAGAAAAACTTGTGTTTAAAGAGATTGATGAAACATATCTTTTACAGATTCTAAACAGCACCAAATCAAAAGAGAGTCCAGATGGAATAAGTTTTACAGTTTTAAGGGATGCAATGCCAGTGATAGGACCTCATCTACTGAACATAATAAATGAATCGTTAAGAAGTGGAAAATTTCCAAACACATGGAAAACATCTATTGTGATCCCGATTCCGAAAGTTGTTAATACCAGAAAATGTGAAGAATTTAGACCTATAAATATGTTACCAAAATACGAACAGGTACTAGAAATTGTAATAAAGAAACAACTCGTTGAGTATTTGGAAAAACATCATATATTATGTGACGAACAATCAGGATTCCGTAATAATAACTCTTGTGAAGCTGCAATAAACATTGTGATTGATACATGGAAGAAAGAAACAGATAATAAAAAAATCACCATTGCAGCATTCTTAGATTTTAAAAGAGCATTTGAAACGATAGAAAGGAAAAAACTTTTGGAAAAATTAGAAGATATAGGTCTTTCTGAAGTAGCTCTAAATCTTTTCAAAGAATATCTCCATGAAAGAAAACAGGTAACAAAAGTGGAAAGCTCAGAATCAGAACCGATAGAAAACAACCTCGGTGTTCCACAAGGGTCGGTATTAGGTCCAATTCTATTCATTATTTACATTAATGATATAATTAAAACCATAAAACATTGCAAAATTAGATTATTTGCAGACGATACATTAATCTATATTTCATGTGAAGAGTACACAGATGCAATCAATAAATTAAATGAAGACCTTCAAAATATAGCGAAATGGCTGAAATTAAACAAATTAAAACTGAATGTCAACAAAACAAAATATATGGAAATAGGCAACAAAACGCATAACACAGAGTTAAAATTGACAATTAATGACGAAAAAATTGAAAAAGTAAATGAAATTAAGTACCTAGGTGTGATACTAGATTCAAAACTAACTTTCGCAGCAAATTTTGAATATGTGCTAAAGAAGGTATCTAAAAAAGTCAATTTTCTTAGAAGATTAAGAAATAAACTAAATGGAAACACTACAGAGCTGATTTATAAAACTATAGTTGCTCCACATTTAGATTATTGCTCTACTATGTTATATTTGGCCAATGAAGGAAACTTGAACAAGCTAGATGTTATACAGAATAGAGCTATGAGATGTATACTAGGAAAAGGAAAATACGCAAGCATAGATCAAATGAGAGAACAGCTAAATTGGATTTCTATAAAAAAGAGACTATTATATAATGTGTTAATTTTTGTACATAAAATCATGAACAACCAAATGCCAAAATATTTTAAGGATGAAATTGTTTTTAATAGAGATGTTCATAATTACGAAACCAGAAATGTAAATAGGATTAGATTGCCACATATGAAAAAAACAAAATCACAGAACTGCCTAATGTACAAAGGACTAAAAATGTATGATGAAATGCCTGAAAGTCTGAAGAATGAAGGAAGAATGAATGTATTTAAAAAGAAATGTTATATTTATTGTAAAAATATGTAAAATTACAAAATGAAATATGATCTTGTTTATATTAGTTTATATTCAAATGTATAAACTAACTCAATAAATAATTAAATTTTGTTCCACCTCTCCTCCAGAGAGCGCCCCCTCCCCACTCCTCACTCCCCTAATATATGTTCACTTTTAGGAACTAATTTATATAATCTCGCAAAGTTCCTTCTCCTTCCAACTTTTATAGCCCAGAGTGTACTTAGACACGTTTGTATAATAAAGGTGGCCAAGTTTTTAAATGAACTCGGTTATCTCATGTGATTTCCTTCGAATTAGTTCTGCGTTGAGAATAACTCTTCATTTTCATTCCCAGGTGCATTTCTACGAAAATATTTTCCTCAGACCTCTGATCTACTTTATACAGTCCATTTTCAATTGTGTTAAGTCTTACTCCGTCAATCGCAACTTTTCTGATAGTCAACTCTTTTATACAGTTCTGTTCAAATTAAGGATTTTTTAAATATGTATAGTTATGGCTACATCGTAATCACGATTATGAAATAAAAATACTAATTATATAGGATAAATGAAATAATAAAAAATTATTGGTATGATTTGGATATAGAGAGCACAGTTTTTGTAATACTGATATCTGTAAAATATTTCTTGATAGAGTTAAATATTTGTATTTTATCGTTAATACTTCTGATTTAGTCTGGTAATTTATTAAAGAAACGTTTTCCTTGGTGATTATAATGGTGTTTGGAAAATTAAGTGTTTAGAGTTCAAGACATGCAAAGCATATGTATTTAAGTCTTGTAAGATTTATATTCTACTTTCACAATTTGAGTTTTTAATTAATAAGTTTTTTTAATGTAGGAACTTAAATTCTTCAATAAGCGTTCAATGGGGAAGTCTGAAGATTATTGTTTTCAAAAATCTTACCATATTACAGCGGTATCTTAAAAGCCCACTTTTTGGACTAAATAAAAAAAACTTATATTTTCAACCCCTTGAGTTCTAGACTTTCAGCCTACTAAGGTATTCTTCTAAAAGTCTATAAGTCACGGGGTTTTATCATTATCGCGTTCCTGACCGTCGTCAAGGTTTTCCTAGAAAAATAATTATTAAATTGAAAAACTCCAGCATTCAAACTCGACTTAACTTCCTTGCAGCAACAAAACTAAGAAGCTAAGCTCAGCCTTGTACATCGGTGAAGTATTGTCTGCATACAACAAGGACTTGCTATGGAAGACCAAAAAGCGAGCCCAGGAATCGAACCACCGATATACCTGGTTCGAAAATGGGAAAGTTTTCACAAGGAAGACAACCGAATCTAAAATAATAAACATAAAACACGAAAGAGATTTACTAACAATTTAAAACCTAACTTTATCGATGACATACATAATTCATTCAAAATGGATACCGATATGGATGAATTCACAAACCATCTACTCGAAAATGAAACTGTTACTACAAACATAAGCAACATAAAACTATGTTTAAAAGATAATTTGAAAATAATACACCAAAATATAAGAAGCATCAATAAAAACTTCGAAGGATTTCTTATTTATTTAACGTCCAGAGGGCTTTTACATGTAGGTGGTACAATTTTAATGACAGACAAATTTGAAACATGAGAAAGAAATAATAAAAATAAAATTACATTAAAAAATAATATATGCAAGAAAGAAAATTAAAAATAACAAGAACATAAATTAAAAATACAGCAATTTGACTGGTTTACAAAAATATAACTTCCATTTAGGAATAGTGTTGAAATAAGTCTTTTACGTAATCCACAAAATTCTCAAAGTTTATATTAAATATATCCACATTACCTAAGTATTGGTTTCCCATAATGTGAAACAAATGAAATAAATAACAAATAACTTATAAACATAAAAAAATTAAACCTTGATGATGTAATTGTAGTTTACGTTAAAAAAAATCTGAAAACTACTACCAAAGAAATTAAAATCAATGACTCCAACTGTCTACACTTACAAGCTACTTCAGGGATTAATATATTAGCTATTTATAGATCCCCATCCGCACCCAATATTACAAACTTCCTTACTGCACTTGAAACTTAATACTTAATACACTAATTTAACTTAACTTAAAAATGTAACTTAACCGTAAAATGTATAATATACCTCATATGCATATATGTCAGCGACATGTCATTGGTACCAATTATTGTACTAACTTTTATAATTTTGTAACTATTGTCATCTATGTAATTATGTACTGTTTGTTTCTGCAATAAACAAAAATAAAAAATAAAATAATAAATAAATAAATTAAAACTAAAACACTGTAGTACGCTGTTGGCAATTGAAGACACAAACATAAATATTCTAGAAAATGGTCATCCTCAAAGAGACGATTACCTCAATACAATAAGTTACTACGGTCTTTTCAGTTACATCAAAAAACCTACTAGAGTCACTGAATAAACTCTTTCTTGCATCGACCATATAATAGGTAGAACGAAACTACCCATAAATACTATATTATATGAATCCACATTAACAGACCACTACTCCACAATATTGGAAGTTGGAAATGAAAATAAAAGAAAACGGTGAAACCGTTAATGTACCTATCATGAAAAATAGAATCGACTGGAATAAAAAATATATAACATAAAAAACGTAAAATGGGAACATCTTTACTCAATTACCACTAATTATACGGCATGGAATTATTTCACCAATTTTATTAAAAACCAAATAAATCTACACGCCAATCTCATAGAGCTACCGAAAAAAAAATACAATCACGAAACCATGGATTACATTTGGATTATTAAAATGTATTGGGAAAAGAGACAACATACACAAATAAATTAGGAATGCTCCAAATAAAATTACTTACTTACTACATTCTACAAGAAATATAGAAATATATGTACTAAGCTAATTAAACATGCAAACAATAAATACTGCTCAAGAAAAATTATGGAATGTAATAATGACTCCAGAAAGATTAAGGAACTCACAATTGATACTCAGAGTGTTACTTTGACTCGCACCCGAAGACTATTGCCGATCATGCAAATACCTTTTTTACAAACGTCGGATCGAAACTAGCCGGTAAAATAAAAGAAAACATCAACTGCAGCTTTAAAATGCCATCATCAAATGATCTCCTAAAAGAAACTATAAAAAAATTCTCTCTAAAATAGGTATTAATCGAGGATATTATCAAAGAAATAGACTCACTGGAAGAGAGGACAACACTTGGACATGACAAAATTCCAAGCCAACTATTAAAATCGCTGAAATCTCATATAGCTTTTCCCCTTAAATTTCTAATCTATAAGAGCTTCTCTCAAGGTTGTTTCCCTGATGTATTAAAGCAAGGTATTATCACTCTAATTTTTAAAGGTGGAAAATAACTGAAATTACCAATTACAGACCAATTTGTGTTCTAAGTGCACTCTCAAAAATTGTTGAAGGACTACTAAGAGATCAACTGACTACTAACCTTGACTCTAGCAAAATATTATCAGCAAACCAGTTTGGTTTTCGCAAAAACTTATCAACCTCAGATGCCATCGCCAACGTTACAGACTTCATAATAAGTAATGTAGTCAGAGAAAATAATTATTTAGCAATTTTCCTAGATCTTGCAAAGGCGTTTGAAACTGTGAATAACTTTCAGATAAACTTAAGAGGATAGGATTATCAGACTCAGTTCTGCAATTATTCTGTAGTTATCTAACAGATCGAACGCAATGCGTTAAAATAAATAGTACCTATAGTCGTCCTCAAAAAATGGTCTGTGGCGTCCCACAAGGTAGCATCTTAGGACCCTTATTATTCTTAATATATATTAATGATCTATGCAACCTACAAATTTGTGGACAAATCATAACTTTTGCCGATGTTCCCTTTTTCTATTCTATGCTAAATCTTGGGATGAAGTCAAACGGCAGAAAATGGCCTTCGTACTACTAAAAATTGGCTTGATGCTCACATATTAACCCTTTATACAGACAAAACTAAAATTTGAACATTTCGAATATCAAATAAGCTCTTACCGTCTCAAAAAAGCCCCAAACTGCACATCTGCAACCCCGTAATAACCCCCATGTATTTGTTCTTCTATAAGTAGAGTTGATACTATTAAATATATTAGTATTCAAATAGACGTTCTTCTTAAATGGAATGTACATGTTGCAAACCTAACGACAAAACTGAGGAAACTCATCTATTTCTTTAAAAAATGTTAGGGATATTTTAAATAGAAAACAACTGAAACAAGTTTACTGTGCTCTTGTTCAATCGTCTCTTGAATATGGTATTATCAGTTGGGATAGTGCCACACATACTTGCCTGGAGGCTTTAGCAAAGATTCAAAAAATAATTCTGAAGGTTATTCTAAAAGTCCCATTAACGACGAATACTGATTTTATTTTTAAGACACTAAGGACGGGTTGTTTCGGAGAATTTGAACAATTCATCAAATTTCAACGTTCATTTTCAAGTTCCGTGAAAGATTTTTTCAAGTTCTTATTAATTACTTTTATTATTATCTCTTCGACTTCATCTTCTACATTCATTCTTGAATTGTATAATTTAAAAAAAAATACTGATTTTATTTTATCTGGCATTTTCACAATATTGTGTAAACTAAAACCTAGTTAACAACCACTCTGTAAATTGCCATCTCAACACAGGCATTACACACCTAGTGAGATGGGCAATACGACACTATTGTAATATTGTATATGTATGTATATATGTATTGTAATATTAAAATGAAATTTAAAAAAAATAAAAACCTACCTATCAGAATTATTATTATCTACTTATTAAAATTTTATAATTCTCTACGCACTACGTATACTGAACCTTTTTTTAACCTACCAGCTTTATCACATTTAAAAAAAAACACTTATCAAAAATTCTTTCAAAAAACACCGCACTGAAACAATGCGCATTGTGTGCCTCGGGATTGCCAACTTCTTCTGTGGAATTTTTCGTCTCTTTTCTTTCCGTGGACCGGATTCAGCTCCAAAACTTCGCTGTAAACAAAGGTTTAACAAATTGCTCGCTTGTTTTATAAGTCCACTGGCTATTCTAAATGGATTCCTGCATAACTTAATGTATGAGAATTGTATGTACATACGTGCTGATGATACCTCATAATAATAATTAGAATACCTCGTTGGGAAGTGCGAAGAGCAAACATTAATATTAATACGAAGGTACATATCATTATTTTCATGTACATTGCCATAGACATACATTCGAGGTATGAAACATTGTTGTCATGAAGCATGTAATTAAGTTACATTCGACGGTTCCCTTTTTTCCTTGTAGATTATTTACCCCTATCCTATTTTCATTTCTATGATGTTTAAATTGATTTTATAACGGCCTCCGTAGTCGAGAGGTAAGGCTCTCGACTAGCAAGCTGAAGGGTGCGGGTTCAAATCCCGGCGTGCGCAAGTAAATTTTATTTAATTGATTTGTGTTATTTCACAATTTATTAATTTAAAATAATATATTAGATAATCGCAGTACGTTCCAGAGTTGAAGATACTCTCAATATCGCCATGCTGTAAGACCACCATTCAGAATTGAAAGGTTGCTTGAAATGGCTTTAGCCGTCTTTGTGACCCGATCTGAATATCCAGGTACTACCCCACCTTCCTACTAGAAATACGCCAAATATACATAAAATCACTACTGAAGTATATTTTTTACCAAAAAACTCAATTTCAACAAACACAAACTAACATTCATAGACCAATTAGAAGGGCACACATACAACACATAAAAACACCGTTTGATAAACACAAGCTTCGGACAAAGACACCACAAATACCAGGCAATAAAAGCATTCAACACTCTTACACTCGAAACAAAAAAAATCACATAGAGATTAAGTTATGGAACAATAAATGCTAAATTACAAAAAAATATTCTTAAAAGAATGAAAAATATACCTACAGCCCTACACAGTAAACTTATTATACACAACCAGACCAATGTAAAATCACATACATATTACCTTGTTTCTATAACTGCCTTAATAATTTTATTTTATTTCTGAATATTGCGTTTAAATTCGTTTTTTTCTTTATTGTTCTTTAAATCCCATCCCATATGCTATCCCATTAAACTACAATTAAGCAGTGTACAGTATAAGCAGTGTACATTTTGGTACACGGAGAAAAACGAGTATGGCTTTTTTTATCAAGATACTATTAAAAATGTAACTGTATGATCATTTTCCAATAAAATATTAGTTATTTAGAATATATCTGAACAGGTGTTCACGCGGGTGCCTTTGTCCGAATAAATATAATGGACTAAATGCGATACTATTATTATTCTGAAGAACGCGTGTTCCGACTTCCTCATTATAACATATTTGTGCTTGACTGATAGTTCGTTATGAAATTTGTCAAATCATTCGTTATAGGCTTCCAGTCCCAGGTTTAACAGAAAAACGAATAATTTGATTAGATTTTTAATAAATTAACTACATTTCTGATCAGTAAGTTTTCTCCGTGTACATGTTCAATTATAATGTAAATATGTATACATTATATACTATATGACTAGTATAGAGTAGCTCTACTCAGGAGTCATGTATTCAGCATATCCATTTGAATCTATTTGGGTACTTGCAATTTTTTATATTACTTGGTAACATTTTGGGCACGTTATATTCTAGGATTCGCTGTCCGTATCTATTGCTATATTTTGGAAGCATGTCTTCATTCTTTGTGAACCTAGTGTGTTCGTGTTCCACTTTCCGCTTATATTCAAAGTCAGATATATATGCTGCATCAATATGTTGTCCCATAGTATTGCATACACAACCAAACCTCAACCACAACAACCCAATTTCAATGAGTCTATCTTATTTACGTACATAATTTGTAACATAAATTCGTAAAATGGGGGCAAAATAAAGCATCCTGTGATTCTCACATTACCAATTGATATTTTATAAATTTATATATGGTCCTGTATATTATCTGCCTTTACAAAATATGAATAAATAATAATAATAATAAAATATGTATATTCTAACGCAGCACCACGTTTATTAATCAAATGCATGGTACACACAGTTTGTATAATTAATTAACGAACCAATAGATGCAATATAATAATGCATCATAAGTTGATCATAGTTTGACTGTCTATAGTTAGTAATAAGAAAGATCATTGTAGACATATACTATATATTAGTACAGCGCCCTTGAAGTGATTTCGCACAAAACGGCGCTATACAAATTATCAAAGTATTTTTTTAAGTACTTTTAATGTATCAAAAAAATCCTTTTTTATGTCGTTAATCTCAATTCTCTTCAGTAGATTTAATAATAACCCTTTCTTTTTAAATGTATACATATCAATGAAAACCGAGGCTACTCTTGTCCTGAATCCGAGTAAATCGCCCTTACCCACAATTCGGCTCTGGTACCAACCCTATACCCTGCTATTGGATCGAGGATACTCTCGTGCAAAACTGGCCTTAAGCGTCATCCGGCAGTCCGTGCACTTTCCATCATTACGAACACTTTCCCTGTTCCTTGCTATTCGATGTCGCTGACGACCGAGGTTATTTTTGTCCTAAATACGAGGAAACTGGCTTTACCCACCATCTGGCTCTGCTCGCTAGTTCTCTCCTACTCCCTGCTATTGGATGTTACCGAGGACCGAGGCTACTCTCGTTCTTAACCCAAGGAAACTGCACTTACTCACCCTCCGTCACCGCTCACCACTTCGTTCAATTGACGGACTTTTTTAGTTCGATGTCAAAGAAAAAGCCTTTGTAAGCACAAGCCAGGTCAAGAGGCGACACGTTTCTTTCCATTTTTCTCGAACGAAAGTTTGCGATGAGCGAGAAGTTTTCAACACATTTCGGTTTAATGGAATGTGTGTTATATTTTCACCTTGAGGTGTTTTATTAAAAGCGAAAAGTGAAAATTACGTAAATGTGTAAAAAAAAATCCTTTAAATTATGTTTCAATAAATAATATAGTAAGTTTTCTGCATTTCTTACGAATTAACTATATGACAATTTTACAGTTGTATTTTACTTTAATCTGCTTTTAGGAGTGGGAATTTTTTTTTCTAAATTTCACATGTACAGTGACTTTCCTCATGTTTTGAAGTTCAAATGTGCAAAATTTGATCTACTTTTGAATAAAACTGTAGATTTGTATGCAAATCAAATCCCGCCTGCCCGCCCACCCGCCACAAGTAGACACTCTTCTTTATAATAATAATAATAATATTTGGATTATTTTTAAAGCGCCTTTTTTTGTGCAAAATCACCTCAAGTGCGCTATATTGGATGTACATTTATAAATGGGGCGTAAATACAAAATAAGTTTAAAAAAAGTACGTAATAAAAATATATTTTTTAAATTTCTTCAAAAACAAAAGAAAACTTACATTTACGAAATTGCATAGTTTACCTATGATAACGACAAATAAAAACTTTATTTTTTAATTAATTTAATTCGATTTCATTAGATTTGCGTGAGTTTTGAAGAGCTCCATTTAATAAAACAGTTTGGCAATGTCTTCTAAGGTCGACACGACTATGCAGCCGAATTTTAACAAAAATGTAGTTATTCTAAAGTTATTAAAATATCTTTGTTGACTCATAAATGATTTAACGGAGGGTACCTACTGTTAGTGTTTTTTTTATTAGATACTTCAAATATTTTTAAACATTATTTGATAATGTGGCCTTACCCATGCTTATGCCACAATTTTACAATATAATAATATTTATGAAAAGATAATAAATATGTGATAATAAATTGAAATGAAATTAAATACTGCAAAAAAATCATCAAATATTATGAGGAACTGTTATAATAATGTGTGTATTGAAATTATGTTAAGTATTACGTATTTGCATGTTTTCTTAATTTACTTTTAAACATTTTTGTAATATTGTCTTTTGTTCTTTAATTCATCTTTTAATTATGTATCTGTAAAGTTTTTTTTTGTTTTCCTCACTTTTTATATCGTGTGAAAGATTGTTGAATTTTTGTATTGCATGGTACGTTGTCTTATTATTATTGATTTATGGAAATTTGTTTGTTGGTTAAAAAAATCTAGTATAGTAGGGTTTTTATGCATCACTGTCGTAAATGTTCAAAATTTTGTCTGTTTCATTAATTCAATGTTTCTAAGTAATAATGTCGGAATCTAAACGATGGAAGTGTGGAAGCCATGCACGAAAATATGGTATAATATGGTATGGGACAGACCCGCGGTTGAATTTTCTCTAGCAAATCTCTAAGATAAACTGGGAACTTTAACAACATAAATGATGAAGTCGTGTACAAACAATATTGGGCACGTGGCCCTGCGTAATGAACGGACCTACGGTCGAATTTGCACTAGCAAACCCAGAAAATTGATCTTTCCGTGGGGTTTATTCTAATGATTTCTGACGAAATTATCACTAAAATCTCAGATGTTTCTAGAGAAATCCCTCGGGAAGTTATCAATTCAACGTCTAGAAACATAAAATCTGATGCTTACCACTAATTTTATAATTGTGCAGATTGGTATTTGGTATATACTACAATAATAATATTGATTAACTAATTACAGTACAAAATTCAATTGTTATCTTGTAGGTAATCTTACAATATATCCTGATATTGTGCCGGACATTTGATTGTAAGCAATGTAGGACAGTCAGAAATAATATTATTTATCTAATCTAATCATGCCATGATACTCATATTTTTTAAATATGAAAATCGTATATTATGCTATCTGCCAATCGATCATCGAATATGGAATAACTGCATGGGATGATACAAATCTTTCGGCTATAGATTCACTATTGAATATGCAAAAACCAAAGGTAAATGTTTTCCTTAAAGTCCACAAGCACTGAAGATATTTTTTATATATTACAAGTACTACTGTTCGACAAATTTACACCAAAACAACCTAAACTCACATATTTAAAAAAATTATCAAATATTACGACAATGCTCCAAACACACGTAAAACGCGACAAAAATATAAAAAAATGCCTTCTAAAGCCCAAAATACACGTGACAACAATCTAAAGAATGCCTTCTAAAGCGCAAAATACACTTGACAACAATCTAAAGAATGCCTTCTAAAGCCCAAAATACACGCGACAACAATCTAAAGAATGCCTTCTAAAGCGCAAAATACACTTGACAACAATCTAAAGAATGCCTTCTATACCCCAAAATACACTCGACAACAATCTAAAGAATGCCTTCTAAAGCCCAAAATACGCGCGACAACAATCTAAGAAGGCCTTCTAAAGCTCAAAACACACCCAACACGCGACATAAATCTGAAGAATGCCCTCTGAAGCATAAAACACACACAACACGCGACATAAATCTAAAGAATGCCTTCTAAAGCCCAAAACCAAAACTACATTTGGACAAAGAAACTTCAAATATTTTACATCTAAACTATATAAAAACTTATCTGACGAAACAAGACGATTTTTTTTTATAATTAATTTTAAATCGCCAACAATGGATATCCAATAAAGGTCGTGCAATAACCAATATAGTAAAAACTAGTGAATTTCGTATTAAATTGTTATACCTTGTACGAAGAGTAATGTTGTATTTGTAAATAAATAGTTTTATAAGAAAACTTTTTTTTGAATACTTTGGTAAACTATAGTCAGTGTATTAATTAATTTTGCTCTAAATTCTGCCTTAATATACACCCCTAGAGAGGCAGGTTATGTCCAATTTAAATATACCTACTATTTTTTGCCGTTATTATCGTGCTATTTTACCTAAACGCGATGCTAACTCAGCCGTTGACAGGTTTATTACTGTTTTTATATATTATCTAATGTTACCTTGATTTGCATGTATATGTGTGTTCCTGTAATATTTTTTTATTATTAAAAAGCTGGTTCCTTGTGCACCACGCTACACTCCAGTTACTCAATTCTCCTGAAAACCTTTATCTTTGTGCAATAAAATGTATTGTGATTTTTCTTGAACACTTCATTCTTGCAGTAGCTATTTAAATAACACAACTCATTTTTACCACTCCGCGGAGGCTCTATCTGTCAACGTATATTATTATACTTAAGGTAGTAATCTGTTTGACATATCTACAATTTTATTGAAATGCATTTCATTGGATCTGTTCGCATTATTAATTCGGTTTATTATTATTATAAAATATCCCACTAGAAGACTTACAATATCATTTCTTATTAAATACACACATTGGAAGACAGGCCTAAAATAAATGACTTAATTCTTTATTCAAGATTCTAAACTCTAAATTCGACCGTTTCGATCTTCTGCACCTCATAAACTTACGAATACCTACAATAACAACACGATAAAATACACTATTCCACTGCAACACACATAAGCGCAATTACATTGCAAACTCCCCAATGCAACGGTTTCACACTATGGGAAACCAATACTTAGGTGATGTCGATATATTTAATATTAACTTTGCGAATTTTGTGGATTACGTAAAAGACTTATTTCAACACTATTTCTAAATGGAAGTTATATTTATGTAAACCAGTCAAATCGCTGTATTTTTTAATTTATGTTCTTGTTATTTTTAATTTTGTTTCTTGCATATATTATTTTTTAAAGTAATTTTATTTTTATTATTTCTTTCTTTTGTTTCAAAACTGTCATTAAAATTGTGCCACCTACATGTAAAAGCCCTCTGGGCGTTAAATAAATAAAATTATTTTGAACATTCTTTCATGTCAAATATCGATTCTAACTGAGTGCGTAATAATCACGTACCAATTACTATAAATTAACATCCCCTTTGAGTACATGTACCGCGGTGCTCCAATATAACCATTACCTCTACCCGTTGCCTTTTGATGTCCCTCCATTGACTTGGCAATTTGTCTCCTGCTGTATAACCTAACAAGGGTGAGTGTGGAAGGATCTGCCTGCAGCTTGCGAGGGTAGCTGAAGGGGATGGTGGGTGCTCTCTGATTTTTAACACGGAAAAATAATAATTAGCAATTAACCATGTAGTAACGCCTTTACCGAGGAGCTGCATACACCACCGCGAGTGCTTTTCACCATACAGGGGGCGATTTGTCTTTTTAAGCGTCATGCTAACGGGTAACGTGTCTGTTGTGAGTCTTAATGCCATGATTAAATAAATTTCTCAGAATCACTTTATCGGAACTTGATCGCTTTTCCATGCAGGTATCTTCTTTTATTTAACGAATGTTTCCTTCTACTTCTAACGAACTGTGAACTCACCTAAGTGAGTGAAACTGTTCGTGTTCTCGCGATACTCGGCAAACTTTGTATGTCTACAAGTAGCTACCTATCTATTTTGTTAATCTGCCAATTTGAAGGCTTGTTAAAGAAAGGTTTTTTTTTAAGAAAGACAAAAACATTCTTGGGTTACGAATAACATGACAATATTTGAAAATCTACTACCACCACAGTAAGCTGAAAATGTTGCTTGGGTCGTGATGGAGGACTCAGCCAGCCGAGAAATTGAACTTGCGACGCCTGGGTGAGACCACCAACAATCATCGGTGACATCACCATTTTTTTTAAGGACGGCGGCATAAATTCCTTATACTTACGTACTGAAAATAATAATGATGTATTTCGTTTTAACATTAAAATGTTGCGTACATCACATCTGAAATAATATTGTTTGGTATTTAGTTTTATGTTATGTGTCTTATACTCTTGAATGTGATGGGTACTTAGTTCATTGGATCTCTTTTTGATCGTCGTTTGTATTTTTGCTTAGAGAATGCGTGAAAACCGTAAAGAATTAGTTCTGTTCAAGAGAAACAATGTTGGAAACCAGAAGGCTAATGAAGAAGAATGCTAAAAGTGTTTACATACGTAATTGTTAATTATCTGTCTGAAACGAACGAAGCAAAACCCTTCAAAAGAGTGATGGTATGTATATGCATCCCCAGAGTCTAATTTGTAATTTGTGAATATGCTACATAATACATGCGGCTCACTCGCGATATTAGTTCTCAGTGTCATTAGTTAATTACAAATTGCGAGTAAATCACAACTCCGTAAGAAAGTGGCAAAGGAGCCTGTGCCGTCCCGCGGTGGTTGAGTGGAGTAGTGTGGGTAAGTTCTGAGGTAGGTACCGAGGTGGGTATTGAGGTGCGGGTGGCGGGTAACGAGTAAGAGTAGCGAGTAACGAGCTTCGGTCGGTTGAATAATTTAATGCAAATAATTTGGCGCGTTAATCATAAATTTAGATCTGGCTCCGCGGGGCCCTAAAGGATCTGCGTGTATTTTCGTTAGTAGTTTAATCATAAAATTTCCATTTTCCAAATCGTTTCCTGAATTCTGCCGCCATTCTCCGCCATTCTCCGCACACCGCCCGTTTTATTGTTGCTCCGTTCTGCTTTATTGCTCCTCGTCCTCCCCCGGCCTCTCCCCGCGTCACGTGGTCTCGCGTTACAAATGCCTACTGACACATCCACGGCTTTCTCACAATTCCCTTTTTTACGCCCCACTTTTTATCCTTTATGTTGAGTATTATTATTTGCGCGATTTCCCTTCCCTTCCTCCGAGATTCCCCAATGTTTTCACCTTGTTTTTATGGAGGCAGTCGAGCAGATGTGTGCGCTCTTATTCCTTATAAACCACATCGCTTTCTCGGGCGCGAATAAACCCACTTTCTTAAACAGTAAACCGGCGGGCACGCATTTGTTTTTATACTTTGTTTCACTCACAAATTATCACAATTGAGGGATTGTAGCCACTTCCATCCGTGCCGCTTCTTGAAGACCTTTCTCTGCGCGTATTCCTATTCTTTAGTTAGAATTAGGGTGTAGTCTAAGGATCTCTTGTCATCCTACCCCGCGCCGTTTATGCAAATGATTGTTATGAAAAGACTTCCTCCTTTCTGAAAAACTCCAATCAGCTATGAAGACTTTCCTACAAACTTGACTGCAACATTTTGACTTAATTTTTTTATATATTAAGTTTGTACACCATTTTTTTGAAATAATAACATTTATGGGGTAAATCAGTACCTAATTCATAAAGCTTTTTTTAGTCTTCCTCACTAGAGTTTCCTCGGCTGAAGATGATTCCTCTTTGATTTCTTTAAATCATTGGTATTACCCATTTTCAAATATGATTTAAGATTTTCACGGCCAAAAATATTTTTGTTATTTGTTATTGGGGTGTTATGCCGTATTGCCCTAACTCCTTCTTTAGCCAACGTTTCGGACAGCATTGCAGTGTCCATCCAATACTCCTTACCCATTTTCTTTATTTTTGTTGGAAGTGAAATATAAAGCTTAGTGAATAGATATGTGTAGTTCTTTGTCCAAAAGCAGTTTTAAATTTGGGTACACTCATAATGTCATTCTTGTATTGGGAAAGTCTGTTTTCATCAGTTTTTTTTTAATTTATTTTTTGAATGTGTAATCAAAACAGTGTAGACCCAGTTGTTTCGCAGAAATTCAAATGTAACATTGTCATAAAATAACCATCCATCACCATTTTTATTGTGCATAGATAATTTGAATGTTTGGAACCGCAAAAAACTTTTGTATCTATATATCTACTTACCCTGTGATTCCAGTAGAAACAGAGCATAAACCCAATTCCGCTTTTTACAATGTAATTTTTGTTTTTTCTTGTTCAAAAGAGGGTGCAAGTTAGTTGTTGTTTTATCTTGAACGGGAACAGAATTCTGCATCCTCGCGGCTTCTTCTGACTACTCGTGACTACTCCGCTGGTTCCACTGGTTCCGCCGGTTCCGCTCTGGGAGATACGGGTGGTGCGGTGGAATGGGGTGTTTGAGGATCTGCCCGTCGGAGTACAAAGGAGAGTGGATGAGTGACTCCTTTTTCCTTCCTCCTGCGAAGAACCGGAAAGCTCCGAGAGTTCGGCTACTAATTCATTCATGTTCAGAACTACGAATGCTGTAGACATTGTTCTCTCTACCCTACAACTATTATTAAGGTTTCATTAAAGTTTCGTGTTTCCTAATTTTCAGTTAAGTTCTTAGAGATGATTTGTCTGAATTACTTGCATCTATTTATTTAAAAAAAACATACTATTTTATATTCCATATCAGTATTTATATCGATGAAATAAAAGTTTGCCATCTTAAAGATAATACGTTCTGTAAATAGTTAGCATCTTTATTATCTCTTTAGTTGTTAAAAACAGATTAGAATAAGTACCTTTGTTAAGGATGAATGAAATACTAACAGTATTTCTGACTTTAATATTAGTTAGGCTGGGATCCCACATGAACTATTTTATAGAGTTTACGGGTAAACGACTGTTTATATTTAAGCCTACTTTATGTAGTTATAAGGTTTATTTAGTTGTATAATTTAGTTGTGATTTTTGTTAAACCAGCAGTTTTATGCTCTGTGTTTTAATAGAATTTTCCAGAATTTCATTATTTGACTATAAAAATATAGACATCATCTAATCTTGAAAATTCATTGCATGAAAATATGATGGTATATCTTTATGTATTAGTATCGGTTCAACCGTAGTGCCCTGTGGAAAACCAAAACCATATGTTTTTAATCGCGAGTTGTGGGCTGCTAATTAAATAAGTTTTAATTAGCTTTTTCATTGATTTTTATAAAATTAAGAATTTATTTAGCTTTTTATACTGAATTATTGATTATTTATTTTCTAACGTTTTTTAGCTTTCACATAGAAATAATAAAAATTAGTTCTCAATTCTATAAATTTCCCTTTCTGTTTGTTGTCTTCATCCTTGCCAGTGCCAAACATTACATCAGGGATTTTCGTGAATAATTTTAGTGTTATTATACTGTATTGTGCTCCCTTCTTCTTCAGTCAACATCAGGGCAAATAATGGACACTGTAAGGCTGTCCGAAAAGTTGGCTAAAGGAGGTGGAACCCCAACATGGCATATACTATATGGCCCAACAATTAATCACGATAATGCTTTTAGTGGAGAAAATATCAAATCATGTATATGCAAACACAGAAGTTAAATTTGCTATTGCGTATGTGTTATTAATCTCCCGAAATGGTTGCTTTATTATATTATTATCTACACATTACTAAATCTTTTTTCAATTTTTATTTTATCGATTTTTGACTTTATTTTAATGTTTTGAGAGCATTCGTGAGTATATTGAGTATTTTATCTGTAGTTCTTTTTTTTATAACACAACTGTTTTTTTTCTTTCAAAATAGGTTAATTTATGCCATTCTTTGCAGTGAATGTGTTTGATTGTGTTATGATTTTATATTTTCACGGCCAAAAGTATTATAGTGATTTATTTTTTATATCTGACCTGATTATGGACACCGTAATACTGTCCGGTAGGTTGACTTAAGATATGAGATTGCGCAACACTGCAAAATAATTCACTGTAAGTGTTTTATTTGCTGACTTTAAGCCAGTCATGTACTTTTCCGGTGGCGTTATTTGCTTATTTCCTCAGATGGATGTTTTCGTGATTTTATGATTTATTTATTTAAAAGCATTTTTAAGCTCCTACTTTGATAACGACCGTCTCGCAAGTAGCATGTAAAATGGTTAAATTCGGTTGCGGTCATGATTTTCTTTTCATGTTCGATATTAGCATTGTGCTGTTTTTTGTCTATTCCATAATTTACTGTTTCGCGGATTTGTTTCTATTTGTGTTCTGAACATTTTTTTAAGAAGTCGACATCCCCTTTTTAACTGCCTACTGTTTTTGAGTATTTGTAATAGAGGTATTGTGTATTTAAAGATATATTTTACTTACCTTACTTACTTACTTAAGTACTTACCCTGATATATTATGTCAGTGAGCTATGGAACTAGCAGATGAAGGATGATAGTATATTTAATGCCGTAGGTATGTGGTAAAACCATGTATGATTGTGTGAGAAATGTGCATGATTTGCAAATAATGCAAGACTGATGTACGCGTTACAGTTTACGCGTTAGAGCATGTGAACGATCAAATAAGGTATATATGACGCACATGTGACTAGTAGAAGTCGGGGACACCCGAGGAAGACATACCACTTATCAAGTGAACCAAATACTTGAGTTCGGCCATTTTAAAATTCAGAATAACAGAAGGTTGTGACATGTATGAGATAATGTACGGATGTGAATGAAGTAAGGAGTGTATGTCTGGCGATCAACCCTCTCTGTCTACCCCTGCGTGGAAACGGCGCGTGTGTTTAGTTAGTTATATCTTCTTCAATAAGTTTAGTGGATTCTTTGGAGTACTTGGCGATTGCATTATATGGTGATCTTGACGAGGAGCACTTGCCTACAAAATTAGTATGAATCTGTAATCCGTATCTGTAATGTGACATACATAAGTTCGAGCGACTGGCTGCCCCCTCCCACCGCCTACCGCCACTCCGCTTTGATAGTCCGAAGGGTTCATAAAGCTTCAGAAGGGCACTTTCTCTCAGTATTGCTTGGATACCACTCACACACACACAAACACACGTCCCTAAACCCTACACCCACACCCTGGCAAGCCTGCGCCCCGCTCTATACTTGCCGGATCATCGAGAAAGCCTGCAAGTAACTTCCTTCGCCTTTATTAACCTAATGTATTGACTCAACTTTATGTCGAAATATTTTGCTTACACTCCCTATATTGTATCACTCTAACGCCAGAAAATAAGTGTGTAATAATGCTTTTCACTATATCTGGAAACTTATTAAATAACATAATACGGTAGGTGCCTTGATGCACAACCTTGATGCTCGCATGAAGTTTTCTGGTTACAGTTTTACAGACGAGTGCTAATAAAATGTATATCTATCTATTTATAATATATGTATGATGAAGAGTGTCTGTGGCGCGCATCGTGGCTTTGTTTTTTATACAAATCTACAAATTTATTCAGAGATTGATGAAACTTTGCACACTTGATATTCAAAACAGGAGGATGTTGACTGTCTGCACGATTCGAACAAACTACCCCATCCCATTTTCCCGCCCCTTAATGCAGAATTTATGTTCTTCTTGATGAAATTTTTCCCACTTTACTTTCAAAGTAAGTAATTGTTTACGTCTGATTTTAAAAAACTGCGTAAAGCTTGCGCAACGCCGGGGACTTCTGCTAGTAACTTATAATAATCTTTGTCTAGCCAAAACTCACTTGCTACATGGCTATTTTCTTTGTTTTTTGGAATGGAAATACTTCACAAAAATATTTATCATATAATCTCAATCAAGATTAATAAATACCTTCCTTCACCATGAAATTCAAATACCTCGTTCGGGAACTCTTTGAACGTATAGCCGTTTGATTTTGATATTTTAAGGTTGAAGCACAAACAAAGGAATGCTAATTCGAAATGATAATGTTTGATTTGATGAAAGTTTCGCAGAACTTGTTAATAATAATTTAGTCAATTAATAATGTGGAATTGAGCTTGTTCGGCAGAAACCGCGCTCTGTAATACTACGTAACATTGTCTGCTGCCTCTCTGAGTGTTTTATTTCACTCTCCACGAACCTAACAGTTATTATATCTTTTCCAGCCAATTTAATTCCTCGCCCCATTAAATCCACCCTTCCCCCCGCCCCGCAGTATCCTCCACTACACTAGACACGGATCCAGATACCGCCGATAGTAGACACCAGACACCTCCCACCCACCACCTGCCACCCAACACCCACCTTACTACCACCCTACCCCTGCGATACCAACACCTACTGGAGGTGTATTATCACGATCATATAAAAATATCTATGTAAATTTAACTCCCCATCACTACTTTAATGTGTTCGTGTTAACAGGGAGCTTTTATACTGTAATGAAATTGGTTCATGGGAAGAATCAGTCGGCCTTTACAGTCCATTAGTTCAATTTATACTTTTGATATCTGAACAAACAAGGTGATGATGTGATGAATTCAAAAATATTTTTATGTATTATTTTTGTTATTTTTTACGTTAACTCCAATCAATAGGCATCCGCCACCGAGACATGAAGAGACCTTACCCCATAAACCGGGGCACCCCTTCTATGTCACCAAACGAAGCGAACCACTTGGGCTAATCTATGGCAGAAAAGTTGGTTATCTAATTATCGATTCTCGGGACGGTTCCCAAACCCGCCTTACAAATTATAAACCTATTCTGTTGAGAAAGCAGTGTTCGAATGAGGTTTTAATTTTGATTATTCTGTACTTCATTTATACATGATTTAGTCCAGAAAGTTCATCTTGACGATATACCACGGCACGCAGATCGATGTGCCTTTTCTGTTTAATTGCGAATATATAATAGTTATATTCGAATTACAACTTCAACTTCAATTGAGGTTCAGTTGTAACTAACAAACTAACCATCACACCGTTTCCCCGCAGGGGTAGGCATAGAGGACAGACCGCCAAACAATTGGTTTCGGCACACACTCCTTGCCTCATTCACATTATTACATCGTCTCATACATACTCTTCTATTATGCTGATTCTTGACATGGCCCGACTCGAGTATCTGATTCACTTAATCGTGCGACGTCTTCCTCGGGCTTCCCCGACTTCTGCTACCATTCACATTTGCGTCTTCTGATTGTTATCCTTCTTACACTCCTTCCTTCGCTCATTCGCTCTACATTCCCAAAACATTTAAGCGTCCCTTTCTTAACCTTACTCATTACGCTTACATCAGCCTTGCACTCTTTGCGAATCTCTACATTTCTTACGCGACCATACATGGTTTTACCATAAATACGCCTCAAGGATCTCATTTCAACAGCAATCAGCTTACTTTCATCGATGAATTGTAAAATAATAAAATATTTGGTTCAGTTTCCCAGTGAATTATTAACAACACGCATAGATTATGACAATACTGATGTATTAGTGCAATGCTATCATTATATACCAACGTTAAGATTTTTTATAAATCAATTGAACTTTTCTAATCATTGTTTTTCTTGCTACGCTAATTTCGAATATATATTATTAATTATTGTATAATTTCGCCAATCGTTTTGTTTTACATTAGATGTCAGAATATTACTTTTCACTTTACAATCACAAGGAAAGACACGGTTCTTTTTAATGATTAGGTAAACTGTAATATTTTACATTAATTTGTTGGTGTAGTGATAATTCAATTATTTGTGTCTTGTGACGAATTCCCCGTTGTTATATGAATTTTTAAAGTTAATACTTTTATCACATCAAATAATATTTAGGTTTCATATTTTTAAGCACTACCCACTTCTGAAATTTTCAAACCCTCTTCTAATCCGATAAAATCTCTTGAATATTCTGTTCAGTAATTTGTCCAGTTTGAATGTAATATATTTCCCAGCGGTATTGTGCCTCCTCCCTTTTTGTATGAAATGTTTGACATCTATAGGCACTAGGTAGGTAAGTACATGCATAAAATGTTGACGGTGTATACAGCGGAATATTTATATCTCCAGACCCTCCGCGGTATTATGAGAAGCTTATTAAAGTCACAAAATATCAAGTCATCCTCCATCATAATATCATAGCAACTTCCTTCAATGCGTGTATCTCATCGCTGGTGGTGAGTACACTAGAGTGGCCTTTACGAGGGCTCAATTGACCCAATTTCCTTTTAAACAGACACTTAAATATATCAAATGTTAACAATTTATAAACTGTCGTAGATTATTTCATCTATTTTGTTTTTTATCGTTGAAAATAATTCAATGAAATTGTAAAAAAAGAATAAGGCATTGAAAACAAAAAGATAACCGTAGCATCTGGGACTGAACTCAAAATCCTCTTGTCTTATCGGTACCTTAACACTTTACCAATTGAGCTACTGAGAAGTATCAAAATGCTGTCTTTTTTATCTACCTCATGTATCAGTGTATTTTTATTTTTTTTTCGCGTATTACAAGAGAGACTAACTAGGATCTGGCTAAATGAGATCGGCAAATAGCATGTTTGTCTGGAAGCAGCCTAACTGGCCTTACCGACTACTGACTACTAGCTGCTATCTTGCGGACTTCCAAGCAAGCTATTTGCACTGCCATCTATGAGTTCATCTGTGAAGCTCTTAGCTAACTCACTTCCCAACAATTTGCAACCTAGATGGTGTCTTATTTTATTATTTTGTTCTGTCAGTAATTATCTGAAACTCCCCGGAGTCAGTGGGGTAATGGCATATCCTATTTGGGGTATGTTGTTGTAAGATCCGAAAGAGGAATGGAGGTGTTCGATCACCAAAAACGGCTAAAGACATTTGAAGCAAGGTTACTGTGGTGGTCTTTGTTGTGTTAGACCATTTACACAAGAAAGCCACCGCGTACAAGGAGTTTTGGAGATTACATTACATTTCACTAACTAGCCCTCTGACTGAGTATACTCCTATGTCTTTCTATTTCAATGAGGCAGTAGGTAATACTCGAACCTCTAAACTTATAACTCATATCGACGTTAAAATTTCACCTAAATTCATTAAATACTTCCTCGCCTTCTTCGGTAAGGAAGAAATATATTGAAAGTTAGTATTTAATTAATTCCTGTAAAAGTAAACGACCGTTCCTTTCAGTTTTCGGGTTTTACCGAAACGCCATTATGGTTTTGTGGGTGCGCCAATTTCAAACCTTTCCGAACCGAATACTCCCCTTTGGAAAATTTGAATATGGAAGGCCCGCGGCTGCCCTCAGTTCGGGCGCATTGTCTGCAGAAGGTACTTTTCCAGAATCTCTTCATACATATTTATTTGCGTGTATCACATTCTGTGCGCGAAAAGCCGATATGGGTTATGTTATGTTATGACATTGCACCATTCCGGCCAAAACCGCGGTACCGTGTTGTGAATATTGCGCTGGCCGTGGGGTTTTATCTGATAAGGTATATAGGTACGTTTCATCGCATAAATATTTTTAAGTTTAATGTGTTACCCAATAAAAAAATAATGATTTTTGACTTCCAAGTTGGGCACATGTACGTAATGTGGTGATAATTATATGTCTGCGTTCATTTTATTTGTAATACAGTATCGTCCATTGTAAGTTTATTTATATAAGCAATTATCATAAACGCTACTTATGCGTGGAAATTAAAAGAGAAACTATCTGTTTCAGCCAGCGTTTCCTCCTTAGATGATAATTTTTGAAGTTTTTAAACATTCATTAATTATTTTTTAATGCAAATTCTATTTGGTTGGAAGAAATTGCCGCACGACAAAAACCCAGATTATAGCATTTAAATAACGTTAATATAAATTAATACATACTGTTTTTCGGTCTATCTTCTTAGGCAGAATGGTATATAGATGGTGCTGACAAATTTGGTATATCTTTTCATTAATATTACTGCCAGTTTTTGTGTATTGCCTAAACATAAGTACCACTTAAAACATGGCTTTAATTTATGAATACTCTTACAATAGAATAGATGGCAATGCGTCCTACCCCTAAACTAATAAATTGAACTTTATTCCGTGAATTATTATTTAGGTTTCCTTCAGAGTAATTCAAGGTCTAGAAGCAAGCACAGTCTTACCCCCCTTCCTCCACCCGTTCTGAGGCAAGACCTCCTAGATCACAAGGCCGGGACACTGAATCAAATCAGCCTTCAACTTGTATGAGAAACTCCAAAAAATGTATTTTTTTTAAATTAACTTAAACGTTTTAAGATGTTCTAATAAATAAATCAAATATTGAAAAAAAAAAAATTTTTTTTTTGAAAAATCTCATACAAGTTAGGAGGCTGCTTTGAATGAGTGTCCCGGCCTTGTGATCTAGGGGGTTTTGTATGAGCCCGCTGAGCCCCCGAGGGCTGCGAACATTACAAGCGTCTTCCTTTTGTTCTATTATTCCCTTCCACGCATTACTCCTCTATCTGTTCACCTAACTACATACCTGTTGTATTTACTAATGATCGAGTTTTACAAGAAGAACAACATTTTGTCATTAACCTGTCCTAGCACGCACATTTATTTTTATTTTCCACACCAATACCTTCACAAGATTACATTTTATGCCTTCGTAATTCGAAATCCTTATCAGAAGGATTTATTAATTAGGGACTTCAAAAAAAAATAAAAATACATTAAACGTCATATAATAATTTATTATACGATTTTTCGATCATCGATTTACAGTATAAGTTTTTTTTAACATTCTTATTTATAGAGTAATAAAATGTGTCTACTTTCATGAAATTTCATATAAAATATCAGTATTCTTTATGTCATGCTATGTTATGCAGGAAAATCTGTTCTGCCTTGTGGTATCTTTAATAAATCATGGTGACGACTACGTTACATCCAAAGATCATCATGTAAATATTTTGCGATTGGTTACTTGCCCATCCCTCCTGGCGCCTATCATCATAGTGTCTGTCCTACTACCTTACTTTTATTTGTGTTATTGATGGCTTTACAAAAGTGTTGTTTGTTGTGATTGTTCAGCAAAGCAGGCACTACCTTATGGCCTATGTCTGGACTAAGCTACACCTCGGAGCGAGTGAATAGTTGATGTTCCCTAAAGGGGCTCTTGCGCCGGGCCGCAGGTGCGCCCGCCTAATGACCGCCCTCCCTTCAAGAACTAACACATATCAATATTAAAGCGGGCCCCTCTCGCGAGTAGCTCAACAGAGTGGTTCACACTTAGCGACAGCCAGTGGAGCTGGGCCGAGCCTTAACTAAACTGCATGACAAATAATTATAAGCAATAATTAGTCGCCTGAAATTTCAATACAAATTGAAAATATCTCCCGAGTAAAAATAAATGCCGCTTACGGAAATTGAACGTGTATCTTCTGATGTCCGGTCAGGTGCTCTAAACCACTGAGCTATGTCGGCTTATTTCCAACCCGCCAAATAATTCAATATATACTAGTACCTCAATCAACAATTACTGCTTATTATATTTTTCTCATCTGTAAACAACCAACTTTATTTTTGTAGGAAAGGCTTTTTTAGCGCGTTTCAGGCGATAATTATTTGTTATCCTTTATGCTTTGTATAAAACCTTGTCTTATAAACATAAGTTTATCATTTAAAAAAATATAAACTGCATGAAGCCACTACATTTCTATTATAAAGGATACACCAAGTTATCACTCAAACACCCACATGATGCAACTAGTCAAAACAGAAAAAAAGTAAACATTATTGTTTTCATTATTATAAAACTATTCTCAAAAAATGCTCTACTCAAATTTAAATGCAAAATAAGTACCCTGCTGAACAACACACCAACACTACAAGGATGAAAACGTCTATCTTCTGAACATCTCAAAATTAAGTACATCTTTTGGCCATAAATACCATAATTTGCATGCTACAATGGAGATTTAAAAACAAAAAGTTTAAAAACGACATCAAAATATGGCTAACTAAATGTTAATATAATGAACCCATTAAAATTATGAAGTAACATCACTACGTCAACAAACACATTTTTTTATTATTTTTTTATTTATTTTTTGGAAATCATCATACTTGAAGATAAGGAAAAGCCGTACAACAACCTACAGTCCGCTTTGGAACAGAAATACTGAGTGACAAAGACTGTGATTAAACTACTCTACTTTGTATTTTTAAAATAGTCACTAATAAAAAATAAACACTACCCACCATCAATTCAAATCATCATTCAAATCAACACTAAATAATTTTGAATATCTCTTAATATTTTATGCGTAGGTACCTAACTCTTTAGTATGTTTTAACCACATCTCACAACATTCACCTCGTTGGGTTGCCACAAATCTCATTATTGTGCGGTATCACAAACATGTTATGTTATCCTTTGAAATCAACGGAAAAATAAAACTTTTAGCAATAAGAAAATTATATTAATTTAATGATGTTAAAATATATATAATATTCCATGATAAATAGTTAACTAATATTAACTAATTATCTAATATTCTATGATAAATAATTAACTCATACACCGATTTCTTAGAGCTGAAATAATGTATCTCCATTTTTTGTGGAAATTGAGTACATTATTTAAATGTACCAAAGATATCATATAGTTTTTGGTTTTAAATATTGCATCTTCTAAACCTACCATTTCAAGGATATTCCACATGTTCAAATATATTTTAATTTCTCAAGGCAATGTTTTTGAGCATTGCTATTTTATCTCCTTAACAGTAATATTTATTTCTTCTAACACAGCAAACTTATTTTGTGGCACCATTTTAATTGAAATTAATAAAATACTTCGTTTTTACCACTCTTATTGTTTTTTACCAACATGTTTCATGAGCAACGCTCACTTCTTCAGGGTTTTTAATAAAACTAATCTGATAGTATTATTGTCCCAGCGTCTGGACGATGTAGGCCCTCTGATTGGTCAAATTCATATTATGTGATTCGGATAAATTCTGCATTGGGGGTCTGCAGGCAAAAAATACCAATCTGCCCCTCAATTTTAAGCAACCGTAAGGTTCATTTCGGTTTGCAGGCGACTGGATACAAAAAAAATAAAACATTAAAAATTAAGACACGATTTCATACTGAAAAAGAATCGCCACATGTAATACGATATTTCTTCAAAAATATCGTTTCTCCTTATATAATTTTTGGATAATATCGAAGAAAATATGTTTTAGAAAGTTTATAATCCATTTGATTAATTAAATTACAGTGAAAATTATCCACAATTACGTGATTACGTTTGACGTTTGACGAAAAAAGCACGCGTTCATTCAATATGGCCGGCAATAGCTGGCCGACACAGAGCGCACCTCTGGCGGTGTAAAAACTAACCAAATAACTGGCGCGAATATTTAAATATGCAAAATTACTTGACCATTAAGCGTTTCATAAGAAGATTTCTTCTGGAAGTTTATTTAAACTTTGCAATGGCATTTTTCATTATTATTTTTTTTTTTTTTTGCTTATTAATTATATCTGATTTTATATTGATATGTTTTATAATTTCTAAAATTTAAAAATTATTTATTTGCGATGCTTTAATCCTGATTGTTTATTTATATCTCAAGAAATAGGGTAAAAATACCGTTTGAAGAGAATATGTTTCATTTTTTTATTTATTATTTCAACTTTCAATTTATTAGAATAACCGTTATTAAATGTTATTTGTCTTATGAATATATTGTTTTATGGTTTTATGCAATTTTTTTTCAGGTCTTAAAATACTTCACACAGGATATAAAGCATCACAAATAAATAATTTCGAAATTTTAGAAATAAGAGAACATGTTTATAAAAGTAGATATAATTAACAAGAATTTTTTTTTTATAAACTCTCTTTATATTTTCCCACTTAACTGGTCTTTCATATTGTAATTCCTAATTCTTATAAACCCAGCCTACTCTTACCCCTCCCCCCTCCTTCCACTTCTTTTTTTCCAATTGTAATCTATATTTAATTTTTGACTTCGGTGTATACTTCGTTCATGAAACATGTATTGGTTGTATATAATAAAGTGATGTTAAAAAAGTTATTTGTTTTTTAATAAAATAAAGTTTAATAGGATAACATTATTTTATCTATTTCCATTGTATATCAATCCATACGTACATAATAAAATGTTAACATTATATTTATTTATTAATTGGACAATTTGCATAGCACCGCTTTTGTGAGATATCACCTCAGGGGCGCTATATTGTAATAATCTACCTTTATATATAGATTTTTACTCTCATGATGAAGGTGTATATATATTCTAACTTTAAACTTTATTAGATACAGTAACAGTTTTAGGTAAAGAATTACCACCAGTTGGAGTAAAATTTACACCTTTTAATTAAACCGACTGTTAATCTCATCGCACAATTACCCTCCTTTTATCCATAAACACGGGTACAATTAATCAATATGTAATAATCTATTATTTCAGTCAACATTGTTATAACTATCTTTAATTGTTGTGACAAACTATACGATATTGATTCAACTTATAGACATTGATGGTTGTAACACATATTTAAGCACTGCAAGTCTCCTATGAGCAAATTATATTAGGTACCATAACAGTTAATATCAGTGCCGTGCAAGAAGTGCCGCCCGCAGGGCCTAGTAGCAAAAACCCGCGGAGCGGGTTTTTAACTGCTAGTTTTAAATAATATGACACCATTGTTTATGTCTATTATTTATAATTAGTTTTATTAGAAGAAGTCAGCGTTGCTCATGAAACATGTTGGTAATAAACAATAAAAGTGGTAAAAACGAAGTATTTTATTAATTTCAAGTAATATTTATCTTTATCTAAGCGAAGGTCCATGCCAAAGCATTGTATTTACATTGATATAGATATTAATTAAGGGAACTAAAAACTTATTTCCATATCATAAATGCTAATTTTACAAGATTTGCATACTTTGAATTTCAGTTTTCCTTATTTTATGATTTAAGGAGATTCAATATTTCAACTCTAAACCATCGATATAACAACGCAGAATTGATTAAAAATTCACAAGTATGCACACAATTTACACGTTATCATGATACATTAAAACACCATACAGGGTATCCGGGGGTAAAGTGCGCCAACTTCGGAAGTTGATTCTAGATGATGGTAGAAGCAAAAAAGATAAATAACGTTTTTCGAAATTCCAACTTTCTTTGCCCATCCAAAAAATATTATTCCATAGAAGCATATCTATTTTCCCATACAAACAATTGAACTTTTAACCTAAAAACTACCTTAAAACGTTGAAATTTGGAAAAAAAGTTATTTCTCTTTTTTACTTGTACTATCATATAGAATCTCCCCCGAATTTAGCATATCTTACCCCCGGACACCCTGTGTATACACGATTTGGCAAGCAATCCATTGATTACGAGGGGGGTAATTTATAAAATTGCCTTACAGACGATATTAAAAAAAGAGAACGTCGTGGTACATTATATAAAAAAATATATGTAAATACATTTTTTTTATATACGGACACTCCCTGGTCACGAATAACCTGACAATATTTGAAAATCTCCTACTACCACCACAGTAAGCGGAAAATGTTGCTTGTGTTGTAATGGAGGAATTGAATACACTACGCCTGGGTGGGACCTAAACGCGATGTCAACTCAGCCACCGACAGGTCATTATATATTACTTCTGATAATAAATGAATCAAATAATTGTTATTTAAAAAGAAGGTAATACTAATAAATCTAAACCAAACATGAAATGAACAAGACACAGACAAATAAAAGGTAATGGTCTTAACTTGGAATCGAACCCAGGATCTCTGTTTTACCGGAACAACGCCTCTAACCACTCAGCCATTGGGACCTCATTATTTTACGTCATTTTTATCGATCTCGTATTTATATCGATATATCAAATTGATGGATATACCTTTACAGTTATAAACAAAACAGTTATTCCAATCTACAAACGTAAAAAAAAAACTGGATAAAAATTCAAGATATTCACTTTATTCAAAAGATTATAATTCCAAACAAAACATAACCAAAATATAATAAGTAAAATTAAATATTATACACGTTCTTCGAGAATTATCCAAAAATACATACACTCACATAGAAATGTGTGTTTTCATGTTTCAATATATGTCTGTGAAAAAAAAAAAAATTTCTACTACAACACATAAATACCTGTCACACTTAATCACAAACACGTTAACACCTCAGCACAGGTTCTCCTAGTGAGGTGTTCACGTAACATACAATATCACCCACACACAGTTTTACCTATATCAACCTATGTTCTTTATTTTTTATACTTTTTTTCTGTACCTTTTTCTCTGTACTACAATATAAACCACTGTAATCATTTGTAAAATGTATATTCAAGAATAGACATAAATAAATAAATATAATTCAAATAATGGTTGCTTAATATAAGAGTAATTTATTTGGATAAACATTCTAGTGAAGTAAACGAATTTTTTTTTTTCTAGAATAAATTTTTCTCTTCATATTTCAGTAACAGAATCCGATTAATTTATCCTTTATTTTCAATGTTTTTTAATTTAATTGCCATTTTATAAATAAATCGAACAATGTTCTTAAAGAACCTTTGAACTGAAAAAAGACGCCTTTACAAGTCGTGCTGTGAAAATGAGACGTCTTGCTGATGGTGTTCGCAAAATGCAAAGTTATTATTTTTTACTCCAAATTCTGGTATTATGTTAAATGTTAAGATCCTGCCCGAAATCGGATAATTGAGTTGCATGTTAAATTAAAATGTTCCCCGACTTTAATACATTTCGTAATGTGAAACGGCCATGACCCGAAATCATGAGAAATAAGCAAATTATTAAACTTATTTTTTTAATTCTTTGAGATGAGAACAATACCCTTAAATAATGCCAGAATCTTAACGACGTAAGTGAAGCAGCCGTGCACAAAAATATAGGGTGATCGGCACCTGATGTATTGGACAGACCTGCGGTTGAATCAGCAAGTCGTATAAAAACAATATTCGGTCCTAGCAGGCCTAGAAAATCGATATTTCTGTGGGTTTATTTTAATTATTTCTGATTAACATATTAATAAAATCTCAAATGTTTTACAGCGATCTCTCGAGAAGTTACTAATTCATCGACTAGAAAAATTAAATCTGGTGCTTCCCGCTAATTTTATTGTTGAAAACCGTTTTATACATTTTCATTCATTTTTACTTAAAAGATCTGTTTTAGGTCGTGTTTTATTTATCTTAAATATAAATAAATTAAATCCGTAGAGATCCCTCTAGAAACATTCGAGATTTTAGTAATCCGTTCATCAGAAATAATTTAAATATGAGCGTCGAACAAACCCCCGTTATTAAAGTCCTGAAATCAAAGTAAATAAACCGACGCAGTATATTTAGTTCCCAGCTGCGCCACATGTGAGTGTGTGCTGACATGTCGCGTAGTTCGGTTGGTTCTGCACTCTGCATACTGTCTTCCTTAATGGAATTCTTCAGGGGCGAAGGGGATTGATATTTGACTTTTATCTCGTCTTGTGTCACTTTGCCAATTTAAAGGAAACAAGTTTTTTATGTTTTTCCGTTGAGTATACCTCGCGGAAACGTTTCTTCCGAGATTGTGGGGGTTTTTCAGTAATACTTTAACATCGGGTGTCTAGTGTTTGCTTTAGAATAAACTAACAGGAGATGAATCTGGAAAATGTATTACTTATACTATTTTTTATTATTTTTTTTTATTACAAGATAATACATTACAAAATGATAACAAAGTAATAATGTATTATTCCCAATGAGTTTATAAAACTCATTTCGGGAAAGACAACATTAGAAAGGACAAGGCAAATAAATAAAATACCTACATTAAAATAAATAAACGCAGATGTTATTATGGAGTACCAGAGAAAGATTGTGTTAGTCATTAATGAAACTGCTAAGGAAATAGCTTTTAAGAGCTTTTGTCAATGTTTTTTTGTTCGTTGCCGGAAGTGTTAAATTACTAGGTAATGTGTTATATTGTTTATGTGCAATGTATTGTAAGGAGTTAATTCCAAATGCTATGGCGTTTGAGTATTTTTATTGTTTATTTAAGCTCAGTATTTTATGATATCTCCTTTTTTACATTACCACACAGGAGGAAAATAATTTCCCTCAGGGCCTATGCCATCTTGGGATGCTGTGTTGAGGGTCTGTTTTAAGAAAAGAAGGAAAGGATGGTCTGGGAAGGTAAAAGGTATGAGGGTACGGTAGGAATCTAGGGATCAGTATGTCCAGGAGTGACGAACATATGAATATATCCCTCCCACTACGGACTCTGATCTGGCACGCCATGCAGCTGGTGGGCAGGTGTATCCTGAACACACCACACCTGATGAACCCGGGCACCCCTGTTAAATCACCAAACGTAGCGAACCACTAGGGGTGAACTATGTCATATCGCTTGGTACTTGGTTATCCAATAAATGGTTCCTGGGACGGTAGTACCCAAACCCGTCTACCAAATTGATTTGGCGTTTTCAAGTCAAACAAAAATGGTGTACCTACCCATAATATTAAATTGCCTATTTTTTCATTACCTCCTTTTATTTTTTTTTATCATTACATTTTTTACTATTGTACATTTGATACAGAATAATAATAATAATTAATAATAATAATTTTAAAGTAACATATTAGGCCAAATAATTGAATAGGCTATTGGATATATGCACAAGACATGCAATAAAGAGAAAAGTACAATGTATGTCAATTATGAGCTACAATACAATTCGTGAATACATTATGGCCCGGCCAACATTAGTTTCCAACTAGGCAGTGCCTGTTCTAAGAAACTAATCATTGCATTTATTTATGTTGTTTTATACGAAATATACAATTATGAATTATAAAAAATATGTATATTATTATTTGATATACTAAAGTAATATACCAAGGGATTAATATTTATAGGAAAAATATGTAAAAAAAATTATGAGAACAGACTTCATTTTTGATATAAAAATTTTAAAAGCGAAGATACAACTAGGTACCCTTAATAAATGATCAAATTATATATTTTTTTATAAACAGAAAGTTCATACTTCTAGTCTGATGTTTGTGTTCGATGGTTTTAATGTTGTTTTTATTTTTGTTAACATGCATCATTAACTTTTTTATAAAACACTGTCGAACATCAAGTACACTGGATTTCCAGAAGTTAACGTCGCTGAGATATCTGAAAGGTTTCTTCATAATAACACGTAAAATAGATTTCTTCATAATAATACGTAAAATAGATTTCTGTGCCTTCAATAACGGGCTTAATATAGTTTTTCATGTATAGTAATATATGAACCAGTGTACTCTTTTAGCTGCATTTTAAATTTGGTGTTTCCATTTGAGATTATTGACAACTGTAACGCCTAAATATTTAATAAATTTAACAGACTCAAAGGCTTTACATTTACAGGGAGAGTTATATATACAAAGCTGCAGTTTATTGTATGTATTGTGAGGGGGTGAGGTATTTGGGGTTGTCCTGCAATAGTAGCACTGAACGTTAGGTATTTGGTTTTTGGTACGTTTAATGTAAGCAAATTGTTATCCAGCTACCTTTTCACTATATTTATACCGGTGTTTGCAAGGTAGAGTGTATTTTTCCAACCATCTCCTTCAAACAATATAACTGTATCATCTGCGAAAGTAATAATTTTCCCACCTAAATGTTGGTTACAGAGTTCGTTGATATATATAATAAAGAGAAGTTGCTCTAGTATACTTCGTTGTGTTACATTCTAAATTAAGTTAAGTTATTTTCTAGTGAAGTGTTAATAGCCTCGACATTGTATTGTTGTATTTTATAAAATTGTAAAATGGGGACATCATCACTGGTAAAGCACCCAGCGGGGCCCACTTTATCAAATTATGTTTGCTAATTATTATGTTAAATTAAATAATACAAATTTGTAAATATTCTAATTATATTAAAAAATAAATTCTTGAAATTGTTTTAGTAAATCAATATTAATTCACATTCTCAGCTCTTCGTGCCCGTAGTGCCCGCGACTCGCCCTCCGGCCCGATGTGCCGGCGTGCCCACTGCCCATCCCTTCAGATTTAGAGAATATGAATAATGAATATTCAGAAGGACAAAGAGAAGCTTGTTTAGAAGCCGTATTAATTCCGGGACTATATGCCTTTATTTTCGCAATATTCTGAATTAACCGGTCCTCGCTATGAAAATAATGCTTCTCTATTATAAATACGCTTGTGTAGTGTAATTTTTTTTAATGTTTTTTTTTTGTTTCGCTGTATTTAATTTTTAAGGTTTTATTTTTTAATACATCTATTTGAATTTCCCTTTTGTTTTCAGTAATGAATGAATGAGTGCAAATCTTTCACCCGAAATTAACCCACTTCCCGACATTCGATCGAGCTGAAACTCGACATTTAGACTCGTTATAGATAACAATATATTCTGTATGTTTTGGTGGCAATCACTCAAACACACGCGGACGTATACGACATATACGTATTTCTCTAAAATCGGATGACATTACAGCAGTTAATGTACGAAATAATTGTCGATCTTACCCAATCGCCATTTGGCGAAGTTGGTAGAGTTATCGACTCCAGTTCCTAGATAATAAAGTTAAATACTCAGTCAAAAAGAATGTTATAAGAGAGATTTAAAAATAGATTCGTTATAGTAAAAAAACTTTGTTCTTACATGCTGATTTTAATTTTTACACGTAGCCGTATTATGTTGTTTTTTTTTTCTCTTTCATTTTTAATTAATTCGCAACTCGTGGAAAATTGCCCTAAACCTTTATTTCCTCAAAGGAGAAACTTTTGAAAGATTCCAGGTACCTTTCTCTTGAACATTGTTATTTCCTTTGTGTCGACTCAATATTCTGAATTAAATAAATTCCTTTAATACATTTCAATTATAATTTATTCATTATTTATTTTCAAAATCATTCGTCGCAATTGCTCCAGCAAGCCTAGAAGGTTTTCTATTAGCCGTTGTAAGATTGGAACCCCGCAGAGGATTGAGTGGATGAGTAAATCAGTAGCGGAACGCGTCTCGTTACCTGCCTTGCAACATCACTTCCCGTCACTAGGCGCTCGCTACCTGCTCCCTATTGCCTGCCACCCTCTATACTCTACCCTCTACCTGCACTACCCTCGGCAGCTGGCAGGTCACAGCTCGCAGCTCGCAGCTCACAACTCGCAACTCGCAACTCGCAGCCCGGCAGACTGTGCTTTGCTAATTAACGGGTTACACAGTATCCTCCCATACCGACCGCTGAATCCACCCAGTTTACCTGTTACCCGTTACCCGCTTTTGGTTTCAAAACGTTTCTGTTCAACTTAATAGGTTTCGCATCGCTTTATTTTGCCATTTTCAGTACAAGTTTTGTATTTTTAAATACTTGTGTATCTTTTATTACGACATTTATCTCTTGATTTTCGGGAATGTTTCACAAAATTATCTAGCTAAATTAACCTTTTGGAAGAAAAATGAAATCGTGTCGGAAAGTGTTGTGATTTCTCTTGGTTCAGCGCCGTATCTGATTCAGGGTGACCCAATTATTCCACCGGCCGCGACGAGCCCCTTCTGCCGCTACACGTTACACATTACCCGCTACTTTCCACTTCCCACTTCCCGCTTCCCGCTGGCAGCGAGCCACCGCCACCGCCACCAGCACGCCATGCGCCACCCTAATCCTTCACGGATCTCTCACCGACCCGCTCAGGAAGTTACATTCATTAGGTGCCTTACCCACACCACACTGCCCACCTATAGCTACTAGACTAGGATACCTTCACACAAGATATTACTACGCATATTACGTAGCCTGATGTGGATATTACCGAAAAACCAGTACAACTATAGTCCCCGACCTATTTCAGAATATGCAAATATATGTTCTTAATGCGTTACATTTTCGAACGTGATTTAATTAATAACTAATAAATTCCCCTTTGAACATTCAATTTCAAATAGTTTTTTAGCGTATCTTATAATGAAATGTTTTTGAATGCAGATTAAATACTCTTTATTTTTGATTTTAAAAACGAACATAATATCCAATTTAAAGTATTAAACATTAGTTTTTAAAATCACTTGTCATGGTTTCTTTTGTGAACGCTTAATTCAAAACTAAAAAAGTAACAGATTTAATGTTTTATAGAGGGTATTGTCATTTTTTTTCGTTTTCTGTAAAAATAATTAATTTTAAAATTGTCAAACCGGGTTAACTGTTTGGCAACCGGTTTTCTGTTTTAAATATTTTTTTCTAATTGTACGTGACCGTCTATGATAAATTTTTAAATGCATTTAGAAAACTTGATGATCTCTCTTTCTAAATCTGATAATTTTATTTGTATTATTGTAATTGATAAGGAGATATTACTAGTTTTATGGGGGCATTGTTATTTGTCGTTCGGTATTGTTTACGGAAAACTTAATAAAAACAACGATTACTAGTATAACTAATTGCTTTTCAATTGTATAATCACACTTTTCCTTGATTTAAACGACCTCTAACATCTACGTATCCTACAATAACTATAAAACTTCCCAAATACCTTGTATTATTTGTAGCTCGCTTGTCCAAGGTAGTGAAGGAAATATTTTTAAGTCTCTTCCGAGAATTCCCGTTTGTTGGAGGGTTGTTTGTTTGGCAATAACGCTCGCATTCAAGGAGCTGACGGACGCAGACGTAGCAAATGTTAGTTCACTCTTATTAATCCTGCCTCCCATCTCCAGTTCCTTCGTCTCCGTAATGGTTGGAGTGGAATGCGGCAGGCCGAGACTACTGCCCCAAATGTTATCTTAGAGGGATTTGAAGGGGTATTCTTGAACGCATTGCCGAGTTTCGCCTGAAAGGGCCCTTGACACTTAACGTTTTATCTCCATCCGAGCTAAATAGTGAATACCCTTATTATTTATAGCGGAGGATTACTACTTTAGTGTCGACCCTCGGGCACGGGAGGCAACTATTTTATTACCCCGCGAACTAAAATTCTACTTAAATACATCCGTTGATTTTGCATAATTTTAAGGCTTCGCGTTTATACCAAAAGTTTTCCTAAAATACTGAGTGTTTCTTGTGTCATTTGAACGAACATACCTCACAGACGTTATTTTAATACGATAAACAAAAGGTTGTTTTTGGCTGGTTTCCCAACCGTTAAAGAAATATTTAGGGTGAAAACTACACATGTAACTTGTTTAGCTTCAGACACTACCTAATGTAAAGTTAGTCGCGTGTCACGACAATCACGACACCATCCGAAACAATTAAAATAATTTGTTTTCTGTAGATAATTAAATATTTAAGCAATGAAAATATTTGAATTATGTTTTTCCCTTAAGCCAATATCTGACTGCCGCTATTGAACATAATTACATAATTATCCAAGAAAGTAGTATTTTGAAATGTATTTGTGATGACCGAGAAATTTTTTAAGTTTTTATTTTACCCAAATTGTTAAAACAGTGGACTTTTTTTAAACATAAAACTATTTTATTAATATAAGTTAATTTCACTATCGTCAATACATTTTACTAGTAATAACTTAGGAATAATTGTTTGAGTTCCTGTCATTTTAGTGAGAATTTTATGACAGCCTAACATTGTTTAGCAATGTTATAAAAAGCGTGGTGACTGTGACTTGAACATGAAGGACATAAACCAACACAGATATGACCGCGTGAGGCCAATGATTTTTTATGTTATTTATTTTTAACGAAATCTTTTCTCTCTGAGGTATTCTAAAATAGATTATTTACGTAACAAAAAATAAGTCCTTTATGTCTTATTAATGATTCCATTTTTTTAATAAATAAAACCCGGCTTACGAAAAAAAGAATTGCGCAATAATTCGTGTCATTTTAATTTTCTCTCTCTTTTTAAAACAAGAGGTCCCCCTAAAAGAAATCTTTAATATTCTAAATGAAAAATTCTCCGCTTTCACGAATTTTCCAATCCGCTGGTTGCGACGAGCGCGCGCTGTCTCCGAGAATTGAAATTACAAACACTAACTTACTTTTATTTTTAGATTCTATTCAATGTGAGTTAAGCTTTCTAATTATTTCAATCTTGTGTTTTATTAGCAACTGACATTATTTGTTTTGATAATTTCTCGCGTACCACAAAGAATGTTTGTCATTTGTTGATTTCTGTACAACTAATTTGTCGTTTAATTATGATGATTTTTCTATGTAAGGACGGAATATGTTTTTAATTTCTGATGATTTTAATACGGAAAAAAATTGTGTCCGGTTCATAAACAAGTAATTTTCAAATTGAACAGATGACGATATAACCCGCTATCAACTTCTGCACGGAAACAAGATTTTACTGTTTTAGTTAACTATTCAATTTTTTATTATTTCGCTAGAGGAAGTAGTATTTTCTTTTAAAATAAAAACCTTCCAAAATAATAAAAAATTCCAAATGTTAATTTTATTTCTATTTTTAAAATGCTTATAAATACTTTATGATGTTGAATTCCCACAAATAAATACACGAGAGAAATAATATCAGTTGAAATCCCACTTTTTGTATATTTTTTTTAGTCTTTGTCCACAGCGTATATTATATTAAGAATATGATGTTGTTTATTTCCCATGTAAAATTTATATAAAATCATAATTTTTCGGCTTTCCATCTAGTCATAGAATAAAGGTGGATAGGTAGTTTATATTAGTCAGAACTCCGTACCGTGCGCACTGTATCAATGGCTATAGCCCGATCTTCGGCTTCGGGATTCGGGCAGATGACTGTGTTGGATGTAGGTTGATTAGTGTGACCGTTGTGGTTGTTTGGTTGGTTGGCTGATAGAGCTGGGAATGTGGTTGGCAGATGTCAACTACAGCTGGTTGAAGGG